>NC_142814.1:49179345-49375074 GCF_049724085.1 Artemia sp. Qi Xiang Cuo
GTATACAGATATTTTCAGAGGGGATTTTTTCGGGTAAGTGGGGGGAGGGGGCGGGGCGGGGTTTATATGGGAGGATCTTTCCATAAAGGAAGTTTTCATGGGGGTTGGGACATTGCTATGAAGTGGGTGCCGGATTTTCCAGCATAATTAAAGAAAAAGATCAGAAATTAAATAAAAAAAACAAACAATTTTTTCAACTGATTTCAACAAACCAACTGATTGTGATTAAGGGGTCATTTTTAAAGAATTTGGAATAAAATTCGAACTTTAGCTTAAAGAGCAAGGTAATGACAAGGGGGTGAACCCACTAACATAAATGTTAAAAATTTATGAATATAGAAGTTCGTTACGTAAGTTAATTCGTAAGTTACGTATATTTATTACTAATAAAAACGTTCATAAATAAAATTAAACAATTTCCGAGAAAGCCATTTGACCAAATAAAAGTAAAATTAATAAGCAAATTTTGTTTTAATTATTCATGTACGGTGAGCCAAAATCAAAACCTGCATTAATTCGAAAACGTTCAAAAATTAATTAAAAAAACAAGTTTTTTTAACTGAAAGTAAGGAACAACGTTAAAACTTAAAACGAACATAAATTATTCTCTATATGAAGGGGCCTGTCCCCTCCTCAACGCCTCGCTCTTTACGCTAAAGTTTGACTTTTTCACAACTCTATTTTTTTAAACAATAAAAAAACTTTAGCGTAAAGAGCGAGGCGTTGAGGAGGGTACAGCCCCCTTCATATACGGAATAATTTCTGTTAATTATTCAGTTCCTTACTTTCAGTTAAAAAAAAACTTGTTTTTTTTATTTAATTTCGGGAAAGGCTTTGAGGGATTTTTAAAATCCCTCAAAATCGCATTGGACCGTCATGTAAAGTGCACTATTGCAATCATCCTGATCAAAGTTCTTAATTCAAGAGAATTATAGCTCCCCCCCCTGAACAACATTGAATTTTTTTGCGGGGGAAGCATTGATGTATGTCCGTTTTCCCTCTCCCCTCCCCCCCCCCCCCAGGGGGATCGCATCGAACCAGTGGTCTCAGAATGTCGAGAAAGTGCTCATTTGAAAGGAAATTACCATATCAAAAGCCCTTATTAAGTTACAAAACATATCCTGGCATGATATTTGGAACTGATATGAAATCTAACAACAACAATCAGTTTTTCAGTGAAGTATATTTAGTCTGTAGTCCAATTGACCACAGAGAACGTTTCTGAATGCGTTGGAAAATACCAAGACCATACGGAATTGCTTCTCCCAACAAGAACACTAGTTAAACATTGTACGCAATCCCCAAAACCGCTGCTGTTTTCCGCAAAACACAGCATGAAGAATGGGTTAAGATACAGAATGATTATTTCTTCGTATTGCTTGCCCTGAGCCTGATACCAATCTTTTGAAATCAAACAAATTGCCAAAAAATGACAAAACGCTATACACACTCAATCTGGAATGCCTTGAGGTTTGAGCTAATCCCCTGGATAGGCTGACACAGGCCAAATATTTTGGAGGGGGGAAGATCATTTCCTCTAGAGTTAGGGGATGTGTGTTTTCAGGCTAATATTATTCAATTTTTCTAGGGGATCCTTTTGATATATTTA
The DNA here is from genome assembly GCF_049724085.1 of Artemia sp. Qi Xiang Cuo. Taxonomy (NCBI): domain Eukaryota; kingdom Metazoa; phylum Arthropoda; class Branchiopoda; order Anostraca; family Artemiidae; genus Artemia; species Artemia sp. Qi Xiang Cuo. Next base: position 49,180,955 of record NC_142814.1, read on the forward strand.
TGGGGAGGGTGGAGTAAACGCCCCCTTCTTATCCAAATGTATCCATGGGCATGGTCAAAACAGAATGCCATGTATGGACTAATGAGACACTTTCCATACTTCATTAGGTTCAAGGTAAGTGCACACTAACATATTGGTAAAATGAATAATATTGTTTCCTACACGATTTAATTCTTTGGATGAGGAGGGCCGCAAGATCAAGGGATATCTTATGAGCCTTACGGGTCATTTACCTTGTATGTAAAATTTCGTGTGCCCCTCTTCCCTTGTCCCGTATTCCTACTGCTCGTCTTATCAAATGTTGGTTCTACTCAGAGGCGCCATTTCAGCCAAACCTTAGGGTGGGCAAGCAATCGACATGGGCCCCGAAGCAGGCTTGTATAAAAAAAAGTTGCCTCTAGCTTTGTCCGAAAAAAAACTGCATTCCGTAGGATTTACCGTAAAAATTAAGGAAATTGTCTCAATTGCTTTGCCTTTCCTTCTTTCGCTCTTATGCCATAGGTTCGGAAAAGGCCAGATATCTGAAGAATGCGGAAACGGTATGTGGGATGTTAAAAAAAAACAGCCGTTTGAGAATCTTCCACTTTTCCAAACCTATAACTTGACGAAAGCCAAACCTCTGTAGAAACTCACGCTTTGACTAAAGTATATTCTGTAGCCAAATTCTTCAGCTCGCTGCTTACAGTAAATACTTTAGTCCAAATCGGAGTCACGCTCCGGCTATGAAGATGCAAAACTTTGCTCGATCAAGCATATTTACAAAATCAAAAAATAGAACAAAATTTTTAAACAGATCAGTGAACACTCAAGGCAACAAGGGGAACCTTCGTGGTTTCATCTTCACAAAGTCGTCAACAAGCTGGTCGAAATCCAAGTTTTTAACTAAATTCTTCTCTGCAAAGATCAAAAGCAGGTGACTAAGACGATCGTCCCCTGTGGTTGAGCGCAGATAGTTCTTCACTATTTCCAGCCCAGAAAACAAGCGTTCATTGCTGGCTGTCGTGACAGGAAGTGTGGCAGCAATATGAAGAACTTTGATAATTTCTGAATAGGCCACTGGAAGTGTCTCGATATTATCGATGACGTCCATGGACTTCTTCGGCTTTGCCTCCTCCTCGAGCAAAAACCGCTTGGCAATACCAGCTTGGGCCTCAAGAAGAATCTGGTCAATGTCCATTTCAGAATAAAGTTCATAGAATTGCTTGAGGAGCCCTGCATCCATGAACTTGGTAGAGCTGGGGTCCAGAGCTTTGAGTGTACTGAGAACTGGAAGGTTATCTGTAAACCGTCTGTCAAACTCCGAAATCAGACGATCTACAGTCTCCAGGTATTCTCTTTTCAGTTCTTCCGCTAGAGTTGGAGCTCTATTGTCGGATTCAACAAAGTTTTTTCCTAACGTCGAAGGGGTCATGAGTTCTTTCAGGTGTTTGATAATTTTTTGGGCTCTTCTAGGTCGTCCCTTCTGACCCGCAGAGGAGGATCCGATCGCGGGTCGATTCACGTCAAGTACTTCAATTTCAAGACCTTCAGCAAACTCTTTTGCCTTCTCCAAAAGCGATGCAAATGAAGTGTCAGAGCGCAGTTCAGCTATTTCCTTCCTTGTTGCTTGAATCAAGGTGAGAGACCTAGATATTACCAGATAAGCTGCCTGAAGCTGCTCAGAAAGGGAGTTTGTCGTCCTCAGAATTGCTTCCATATAGAGCAACTGGAATATAACTGTGAAAGATTCCATTTTTCTCTGGAGCCCAGCTGCTTCTGCTCGAGTTTCACTATCAGCTCCCTCGCTGACTGCAGACAGTACAGCCAGAACACATTCATATCAGTGTCTTATCTTCGATATTGATCGATACCAGTATGACCATCTTGTCGCAGCACTCCTTTCTAATTCCAGGACTGGCAATTGAGTAGCCTTTTGGGACTCGACAAAAAGCTGATGTCTGGTGTTGCTGTTTGAAATGAACGTGTACAGATTTTGGACTAACGAAAAAAATGAGCCAACAGTCCAACACCTTCAACGCAGTTTGCAATGACCAAATTTAGTCTATGCGCATGGCAATGAATGTATATTGCTTGTGGCGCTTTCGCTCTCAGTTTGCGCTTGAACACCAGAGAAGAGCCCGCTCATCACGCTTGCTCCGTCGTAGCACTAAGCAACACAAAAGCTCCAGTCGAGACCAAGTTTCGCCACTGTGTCGTGAATGAAGCTGGCTAAACTCTCAGCATCCAGACTTTTCATATGGTAGCATCCTATTGGTCTTTCTCGTCCTTTTCCCTCGTCGAAGTACCTCAGAAGAATGGCGAGCTGTTCTTTCTTCGAATTATCTTTTGTTTCGTCGACAAGAAAAGCAAAGTATTTGGCAAGCTTAACTTCTTGCACTATTGTAAACCGAAGCCTAGATCCGATAACTGAAATTAGATCGTTCTGGTATTTGTGGGACGTATAGTGGCCGTATCGTCTTTGTAGCTTGTTGAAAAGCGTGGGAAAATACTCGGCGAGAAAATTGCAAGTTTCGACGAAATGTCCTTTGTTTGCTGAAGATTCAGTCTCATCGCGGCCGCAAAAAGCTGTACCCAGTCGCCCCAGTAGGGCCGTTACTTTCAGTAAAGTCTTTACGTGTTCCCTGTTTTCACTCATCTCCTTATTCCTGTCCGTTGACAAAACAGATGCGATGGGTTGCATCTCCTTGGCTTGTATAGCTTTGAACTTCGGCCACGAAACTGCACTGTCCCTGTGGCGGTCGCTTTTTGCATACTCTTCTAGAACGGTTGAGATGTCCTTCCATCTTCTAACGCCGGTTTCGATGAAAGGCCTCGCCCCGTATCTCTGTCTACGAAGGGTTGACGTGCCGCCAAAGTGTCTGCAGCAGAAACAGAAACCGAATTTTCCTTGACTGAGTACTCAAGCCAAGGATGCTTTCCATAATACGAAATATTAAATGACCGTCTTAGCTTGCCGTTTGCTGAAACCTGTGCAAGGTACCATAGCAGCTGTGGTTGACATGGATGGTCGTGGGAGGATGAAGAAATATCAGTAGGACCACTTGAACGATTTTCTCCTCATCTCGAGTCGCATCTCGTCCAGATTGTACCTCTTGAGCAGTGACAGGCGCAGTGTCTCTTTGAGTTGTCTCGTTTTCTACTAGCTCGGTCTGACTGACCGCCACGTCCTTCGAAGGACCCAAAGCGACGGCAATGGTTTTTTATTTGTTTTACGTAATAATTTTGGAAAATGTGTCCAATTTATGTCCCAAATGTCTAAAATGTGTCCATTTCTTGCCCTATTATGTCATTATGTCCAGGCACATAGAAACATGTCCTTTGGACATAAAATATCTAAGTTTATCTACATATAAATGTATTATCTAAGTTAATCTACCTATAAATGTAGCAGTTTCAAAATTTTGACTAATTGCTAATTGTAATTTTGTTCCTGTATATTTTGTAAAACAAAAAAAGGCCTTTTTGGGAGGCAGCTTGGGCCCCCCAGAAAAATTAGGGCGGGCAATTGCCCCCCCCCTGCCCCCCCCCCCCAAATGGTGCCCCTGGTTCTACTCTCTACTCTATTTAAAAGGCCTTAAGGGGCTATGTTCTCTCTCTGATGCTCAAGGATTGACAAGAAACTGTCTAGAAGCATTGATTTTGGCTACAGAGGGAAGAGCGATGATTCGTTTTAACAAAATCATAGAAAAAGTAGCTAAAATTTTGAGTTCTTTCCAAAGACGAGTCTATAAAACTTTCATCTGCTCATTTTTAGATTTTCCCTCCTTCATCACAGAATTTAAATCCTCTAGTGTAGCGGATTATAATGGTGTACGTTCAATAGTAGCAACTCGTAAAGCTATTCAAATTTAGGAGCGATATTAGTGTGAGTCATCGTGAGTACTGAGGGGACAGAAGTCCCCTTCTTATTAGAGAGACAATTTTTTATCTTGGATAATTATTCTTTGCTTTGAAAAGTTAATACATTAAATGAGCTTCTTTTCTCGATGTATTGCAGTAAAAAAGTTGGATTTTGATTTAAAGAGTTGGATTTGAGTAAGAAGTAGCTCTTCTCACATTCTCCTCGGTTATTACAAACGAACTGAAATTAAATGAAAAAAAATCAGGTGAAAGTAAAGAGGGAAATTAAAGTTAAAGCGAGCAGAGATTATTCCGTATGCGAGGACTACCCCCGCCTCAGTCCGCCGCTCTTTACGTTAATGTTGTCTTTTTTTACTAATTTTTTAAGAAAGAATTCTACTTAAAAACCAGGGCTGTTGAACCGTAATCAATAGTATTTTTAACGCATTATAAAAATTTAGAGCAAAGATCGATGAGGAGAGGACGAGGTACGCCTCCCCCCTTATATATGCAAGTTTCGTTTCGTTTAAATTTTTAATGTTGCTCTTTACTTTCATCTTGAAAAATAACTTTTTTTTATTTAATTTTTATCAAGCTCAATGCCTGCAATTAACAAAAATAGATAAGCTGGAAATAACAACTAATCAGTCTGTACTGAAATGACGTATCTTGTTCATCTTATGGCATAGCTTGTCCAGTGTATTTCTTAATGAACTAATTCAAATTGAAATATTGAACTAATGAAATACACACATGAAATATTCACAAATAAAAAAATCCGGAAAACATCAAATAAAACAACCTTATCTCTTTTCTTCCTTGTACACAACGATGTAAAATAAGAATTTTGTAAATAATTTCTGAGACCACACTGGCTAATCATGATAAAACAAAAAATCGCGAAGACAAACAAAAAATTCTTTTCTTCTTCGCGGTTTTTGTTTTATAAGAATTTTGAAGATATAAAAGGACCAGAAAAATTTATACGTGTATATTCTATGTGCAGTGTCGTCAATTGGGGAGCAGGGGTATTTGCTTCTTTAAGTGTTTTTGCCCCCCTCCTATCTTTGGAAAAACATCATTTTTGTTACGTTCATTTAGAAATGGTTTTTTCTTGGGATTTTCATCAAGAAAACTAAAAACAAAAATTTTGTGCCCCTAGATTTTCAAAATATTTCTCCCCCAAGCATTTCCCCCTTCTAATATTTTTTGCCACCGATCTCCCCGCGCAGACTTTGAAAAATTCTTAATTTGGCATTTTCAATGAGAATATTATTTTCTTGGTATTTTTATTAAAAGTTTTCGTGACTTTGACCTACATTTTCGTGAGTTGATACCACTAATTTCTTTTGGAAAGGAGCGCAAGTAATTATACACCTTTCAACATCTTCATCGAAACTCGGCCACCAAACACGGCTACGAACTAGAGCTACATACACAATTACTGTTTGTTCGATAATTAGTAAACTTCTTGAAAGGGTTCTCTTCCCGCAACGACAATCAGTTTTGGTTCAGAAGTGAAATTGGAGTTCAAAATGGTCATGCTGTTTTCCCTGATTAATTTCAAAAACCGAAGTTTTTCCGAGGGAAGTAAAGAGCGAAGTTGAAACTTAAAACGAACAAAAATTAGTACTTCACAGATTATCTAACATATATCAATAAAACTAGTACAAATAACCCAACTAATTATGTTCCCCTATACTTTTAGGATTATACAAAACTAGCGCTTTACTGAAAACACAAAATAATATAGGAGTTTTGGTACAGTAAAAGCAAACCAATTAAGGACACGTTTTACAGAATACAAATATTATCAATCCCTTTTAGGGTCAATCCCTTTTAAGATAAAGTAACAATCCAAATCAGGATTTTCCTTGATTTTTTTTACATTTAATTTGGTATTACTTCTGCACAATGGCTCAGTTCAATGACTGGCTCTCGTTTTGATTCTGAAAAGGACATGTCATAATTAATTTGTACACAAGTTGAAGTAAAGCAATCTTGATAGTATTAGGACTATAGACTAGCTTTAGAATTTGTATCGTAGCTTGAAATTCACTTTTGTATAGAGAGAAATAACTGGATTTCCAGAGTCCATATTATGTCTTATTTGATCTTCATTTCAAGTAATACTAAAGCATATTTCTTAAAATTTAAGACTTTATATTACACAATATTGGTATTATAGCTGGCAAGACCAGAATGCTAACTGATAAATCAAACCAATATGTCTGTATGCTGTTCAATTACTTTGTGGTTATTAAAAAAATATTTAGTTTACACGTGTGTTCTTAAGATAATTTTAATTGTATACTGAAAGTTACTGATGCCGCAACTGGTGTAAGACTAGGCCTATGAAAAGCCTTATCGATTCGTTTAGTGTTGTTAGGCTACATGCTCACTTTTGATTCTTAAATCAATAATCCTGTTTTTTATACTTGACTTTTGTGTTTTCAGTAAAGAGCTAATTTTTTTATAATCCTAAAAGCATAGGGAAACATAATTAGTTGGTTTATTTGCGCTAGTTTTATCGGTGTATGTTAGATAAGCTGTGAAGTACTAATTTTTGTTCGTTTTAAGTTCCAACTTTGCTCTTTACTTCCTTCAGAAAAACTTTGTTTTTTTAAATTAATTTTTTAAGAATACACTTTACTTGACCTTCAAGTAGCACATCAAGAATATGATATGCTACTTTAGACTTTGCTAGGGGGCACGCGCCCCCCTCACCCCTCCCCGGATCCGCCACCGTTAGCCGTTAAGCGTTAGCTTATGGGTTTTGCAAAAAGGAGTGACAAATCTAGGGGGCAAGTCCCCCGCCCAAATTATATAGGACGAATGTAAAATAAAATAGGATAAATGTGTAATAATTTAGAAACAAACTTGGGCTATATATTTGCACATTAGGGGGGGAGGGGAATCACACCATATATTAAATACGTAACCAAACCTAACCTAGGTACCTTTCCCCCCTTAAACCCCAAAAATCAATCGTGTAAATATTGACACTGATTGAGAAACCACGGCTTTGCAGTCATTTATCTATAGCGGTATCTTGCAAATAGCCTATTTGACAGGTTTCGTGACTGATTTCCTTGTACAATAGCAAATTTGTTCCCTTGGCCAAGACATTACCCCGGGGGGGAGTTTGGGGTTTGACCCCCCCCCCCCCAAAAAAAATGGTCTGACTTGTAAATTATGCGGTGCCCGCATAATGCGTAAGTAACCAATTATGCTTTTTTTAAGTTTTTTTTAACCCACCTCCCCCCAGAAAAAAAACAGAAATTCCATCCTTTATGGAAGTTTCCCCACAAATAACCAACCCCCTAGTACAAATTTGCTCCCGCAGAAAATTTTCCATTACTCGGTCATTAAAATCAAGTTCCCTGCTATTAAATGATATGTTTTGTCATTGAAATGACAGCAGCAATTCCGTTGAGCCGAAATATATAGTCCAAATTTGATTACAAATTATTGCATATTCATCCTATTTTATTTCATTAGCATGAACCAAACTTGACTTCTTTAGCAGTGCCCACATAATGCACCAGTACCAATGTTTCTACAAGTTGACAAGACTATGCCCCTCTCAATAGAATTCTCAAAATTTTTAATAATACTTTCAAAGATGGCCATTTGTTGTCGTAGAAACTTCGGAAAGTGGGTTATGCAAATCCTTTGCACGAGAAGGGATTTCTTAATTGCTTTTGACAGCTGTTTTCGTTTGAGAAGTTGCATATTGATTCCTTTTTCTTCTTTATTTTTACCGTTTAGTAAATTGATGTGAGACATGTCATGTATTGAAGTGACATGTTTGACCAATATTGATGGGGCATGTGCACTTAATTTCGATTGAATTCCGATAATAAGAATGAATTTGAGCTAAATTAAGACATCAGGACGAAGGATTACGGAGTATTCTTTTCTATAAGGGGCTATATCTCAGTCACGTATATACAAGATTGAAAGCAAAGAAATAATAAAAGGCACCTTTTCTCGGTAGAAAGCTCAATATTTGTCTGGAAGAATGCCAAAGCAAAACAAGCCTATTTTGGGTGCAGCTGCTGACGAGGAGGGGAATTAACGAATCTTTTATTGTTTAACGAAAATAAGAGTTGTGAGAAAGTCAAACTTTAGCGTAAAGAGCGAGGCGTTGAGGAGGGGACAGCCCCTTTTATATACGGAATAATTTATGTTCGTTTTAAGTTTTAACGTCGTTCCTTACTTTCGGTTAAAAAAACTTGTTTTTTTATTTAAATTTTGAACGTTTTTGATGCAGGTTTTGATTTTGGGTCACCGTACATGAATAATTAAAACAAAATTGGCATATTAATTTTACTTTTATTTGGTTAAATGGCTTTCTCGAAACTTATTCAATTTTATTTACGAACGTTTTTATTAGTAATAAAGATACGTAGCTTATGAATTAACTTACTTATCGAAATTCTACATTCATATATTTTTAATATGTATATTAGGGGGCTCGCCTACTAGTCAATACCTCGCTCTTTAAGCTAAAGTTCAAATTTTGTTCCAGTTCTTTAAAAATGACCCCTTAATCACAAAGGCCGTTATTTAGAATAAATAGCTCTTATGAAAGTACTAAAAAATCTTTGGCTTAAAGAGCGAGGTACTGACTAGGGGGTGAACCCAATCATACACTTAATATTTTCTGTTCGTATTAAGTTTTGATGTTACAAATTTTGGTATTTATGTATCATGCGGGTATACTGTATGTGAAATGTCAAACGGAAAAGGCTACAGTCACCCAACACAACCCGTCAAATAGCTCTTTGCAAGACCTACATTGATTTCAAAGTGGTGTTTCTAGTGAAGTGTCGATATTCAAACGATTATTTTTTGGGGCTTAGGAGAGGAGGACAGGGCCCTAAGTTGGGTTACAAATTAAACATTATGTTATACTTTACCCATGCCCCCCCCTAATGTGCAAAAATAGAGCCCAAATTTGTTTCTAAACTATGATATATTCATCATTTTTTATTTTATTTCTTTGGCATTAGCCAAACTTGACTTCTTTCGGGGTGCCCGCATAAGGCACAAGTACGCAATTTTTAAAAGCAAGAGGGGTCCATATCCAGATAGTCAAAGGGCATGGGGTGTATAGCCTAATTTTTTTTTTCACATTATTTGGGGGGCAGCTTCCCCCCCCCTTCTTGCCACCCCCAAACGACGCCCCTGGGGCTAGGCTAGTCTGGGCTAGGCCTAGCCTACCAGTGGTGCCGGTAGTAGGCTAGGTACCTGTAGTAGGCTAGGTGTATAGGCCTAATAGGCCTAATTGTTTTCTTCACATTATTGGGGGTCAGCTGCCCCCTTGCCACCCCCAAACAACGCCCCTGGGCTAGTCTAGCATAAATAAAATTTACTAACATCCACGGCCGCACCCAGGATTTTGTTTCGGAGGGAGTTTTAAACAAAGATTTTTTTCGATGGGGTGGGGGGTTTACACAAAAAAAACTTAAAAAACTCATATAAATTTTTTTTTATATCCATTTTGTTACGTTTTTATGAGTCAAACAAACATAACGGGGGGGGGGAGGGTTCCAATTGTCAACTTCAGAAGATATCTACCACTTGCTTTCTGGAATAGCATGTTACGATCTTCACATTGGTCTAGCCTAATAAAAAACATAAACGCTCAGAACTAACAAAAATAAGACCTTAACTTACACGCGTTAACTGAACTTAAATAGGTAAAAAACCTACAAAAAATTAAGGAAATGGTGGGAAAATCGGGCATAGGATTTGCCCGATTTGGTTTCATGTGTGCTTGACAGTTTAGGCTATGCCTATTCGATTTTATTCCTGCTTATTTTTGGTTTAAAGGAGTTCTTTACTTCTCTTTGAAAAACTTAGGCTAGGTCATCAAAAACCTGTTTTTGACGGGTTAATTTAAGACATCACTAAAGGGTAATAGAATGTAGGCTATGGCGTGGTTTTCATTGCATAGGCCTATACGATATTTAAACTGTTGTTTTTTGGAGTTTAGGGGGGAAGGTACCTACATTAGATTAGGTTAGGTTATGTAATAATATATGCTATGCTTTACCCCCACCCCATTTTTTGGAGGTGTTTATACTGGGAAAAAATTGGGGGCCGGTTTTATACAAAATAAAAATAAAAAAACACATACAAAATTTGTTTATATCCATTTTCGCTACTTTTTTATGAGTCAAGCAAACATTTCGGGCGGGGGTGGGGTTAAAACCCCCTAGCCCTCCCTCTTGGTAGGCCTTTAACCTTGATAGCCTACCATCTTTTTCATTTGCAGCATTGGTAGGCTAAATAGCCATGCATTGAAAAAACCGAGTTGATTAGAATTCAATTTGGTCTTTCTCTCGGCCAATTTTGAATACTTCGGTCTACCAGGGGGTGTGACGACGCCGAAGAATAGTCCGCTTACCCCAAAAAACGTCAAGAGCTGCCCCTGATTTGTTAGAAAATTATTATTTAGAATTATGAAATATTTTCTTTTTTTATTGATAAGGCTTTCTATAGGCCCACAACCGAAGTAATTGAAGCCATTAAAAGAGAATACATTCTTATCCCAAGGAATAAGTCAATAGTGAAACAGCAGGACCAGGCTATAGGACCAACCGCAAGGACGAACACCAACTTGGAGGAAAGTCAGGGGTAAGTTCAAGTGAAACGAATTTCAAGCAAGCAATAACTGATGATTTTGAGGGTAAGTCAATGAGGAAGGCAGCTATGGACAATGGTGTTCCTAAAAGTACATTGCATGATCGGATTAAAAAAATTTCATGTCAAGGGCAAGGCCTGGAGGACGGTGGGATAAAGCCAAAACGAGAACCTCCTCCAATTCTGGGTGAAGAAATTAAGGCACTTGCTGTAACTCGGATTAACAACATGCAGAAAGTTGGGTTTCTGGTAACTAAGGAACAATTACGAAGCCAATTGACACAGGTAGCAAACGTGCAGGGCGTAGCTGATACATTTCCGGTAACTAAGGAACAATTACAAAGCCAATTGGCACAGGTAGCAAAGGTGCACGGCGCAGCTGATAAATTTTCAAGTGATGGCATACCAGGCGATAGATTCATGACAAATTTTTTAAAATGTCATCCTGACGTGGTAGTACGTAAACCGGAACCTACACATGGTGGTAGGACAGCATTGACAGAAGACCAAATTTTAAATTACTTCACTGTTGAAAAAGAGCGACTTCAAACAGATGAAGGAATGGACTGATGAAGATTTTACAAATGCTGCTTTATGGTTTAACTGCGACGAAACGATGATCAGGTACGAATCACCTTTGAAGGTTTTAGCAGAAAAGGGATCTAAAAATGTTTTTAATAGGTCTGTTAATGAAAAGGATGGGTTAACCGTGTTGGCATGCATTAATGCTAAAGGTGAGTATCCCCCCCCCCTCTAGTAGTGTACAAGGGTACTAGGCCTAACAAAAATTTCCTTGAAACAGTTCCAGTAGATGTGAAAGCTTTCCATTGCGATTTAGGATGGATGACCCAGGATTTGATTTTCAAATGGATGGAAGAAATATTTCATCCATGGTTAGTTCAAAAGGGTTATTTAAAGGTTGTTTTGACAATGGATAACCACAGTAGTCACGTATCCTTGAAGACATCAGAATTTGCTAGGAAAAATAATATTAGGCTATTGTGCATCTTACCTAATGCTTCTCACATTTTGCAGCCCTTAGATGTGGGTGTATTTAAGCCGCTATAAGACAATTGGAAGAGGCACGCGAACCTCTGGACGAAAGGACACGTGGATGAAAATGGCAATAGTATTGAAATCATTCATTGTGGTCCTCCGAAACTGGTCAAGAAGACGACCTTCCGGTTTCCGGTAAACCGGAGTTCCGGTTACCAGAGTGTGAAGAAAACCCAATAAATAGCAACCAGGGTCAAATAAATAGTTCTATCATAGGCCAATCACTTGATAAAACCAGAATCCAAATAATAAAGGAACATTTAGAAAAATATCTTGACCCAGTTACACTACAGGAATTTGTCTTTAATGATAGTCTAATTTGGACCGGTCATTCAGACATACATGGTCTGTATGCATGTTGGAGGTCCATTGAAGAGGAGTATCAGTCAGAAGTACGGGCTACCTCCGTGAACCTCCCTACTTCTACACCTCTGTCGTCGAGAACGCTCACCGATTTTAACCTGCCTCATTTGCCGAAAGGGCCACTAGCCCCACAAGCTGAACCGTTGATTGATATCGACGAAACCTCAGCATCATCCAATGAGACCTTTAAAAGAGGGAATTCTCCTGCACAAACTAATGAGGTATTTCAAGAGAGTCCTCCAATCTCAGCAAATAAAAACCTCATTGGAAACCCCTTAGGTTCGTGTGAAGCCCCTCACATTTGTGAGAAACCCCATTCAGGAAACACATTACCTTCGTGTTCTTCTGATATTTTTTTGTGTGTCACTGTTAATAGACTTAAAGAGAGAGCAGCTAGAGAGATACCCCTACCAAGAAATTAACACTTACCCCCACCATACCTATTTTAAGTGTTCCACTTATAAATCAGCCAAAGAGATTAATATTTACACCCACAAAATGACTTTTAAGTGTTCCTTTAACAAATCCGTCAAAAAGGACAAATACCAGATATGTCTACCCAAGTCCCGTCCTAACTTCAGAGGTGGCGATTTCATGGCTTAAGCAAAAGGATATAGCAAAAAAGCGTACAGAGAATTGGATATGTGTGATATGTCGTGGGTCGTGGAAGGATGAGTGCAACAGGCACAAAGATGACCATTGGGTGCAATACTCTCAAGAGGACAGTGGCTCGAAGATGCACAGATCTTACAGTCCTCCGGAACTTGCTCGTCAATCCGGTGAAGCAGATCTAGACAGGTATTTACAGTACAGAGAGACAACTTTTTATTGTGATAGTTGTGTGACAATGATGAAGATGAGGATTATTATATATATATATATATATATATATATATATATATATATATATATATATATATATATATATATATATATATATATATATATATATATATATATATATATATATATAATGTCACATTTCTACTTACTTTTAATTTCTCTCGGCAGGCTCCTTTTTACTCAATAAAAATTTTCAAACTGAGGAGTTTCACCTTATCACCTTGGGTGGTTGGCTTTTGTTTTGATTCCAATAGATTCTCAATCATCACAAACCTATGTGTCATTATAGCTTCATTTTTAGTTGGTAAGATTTGATACACAGATATCTGATTTTTTCGACCATGAGACGCTGGAAGTGAAGGGTCTGTCTATGAAAATATGCGACTGCTTGTTTGTCTCTGAAACAGACAAACTAAATTCTTAAATATAAAACAGACAAGCAAAAATTGTAAATTTGTCATATGTTTATGGTAATTTTTATCCCTTAATTCCTGGAAAATAAAAAAAAAGTTTTTTCGCCAACATTTTGGATCTTTTCAAACAGTTCGTGGTAACGAACTGTAAGTAAGTAGCGACCCGGCTCAATGGTAACCGAAACTCTAAAAAACGGAATTTTGATACCAAAAGATACATAAGAAATCAGATTTTAATTTTGATTTCAAATATATAAGTTTCGTCAAGTTTAATCTTACCCATCGAAAGTTACGTGCCTGAGAAAATTTTGCTGCTTTTCGAAAAAAGGATAAAAAGCCCCCTAAAAGCTATAGAACCTTAATGAAAATCACACCATCATATTCCGCGTATCAGAGAACCGTACTGTAGAGGTTTCAAGCTCCTATCTACAAAAATGTGGAATTTTCCATTTTTTGCCAGAAGAAAGATCACGGATGCGTGTTTATTTGTTTTTTTTTTCTTTTCCCCAGGGGTGATCGTATCGACCCAGTGGTCCTAGAATATCGTGGGGGGGCTCATTCAAACGGAAATTAAAAGTTCTAGTGCCCTTTTTAAGTGACCAAAAAAAATGGAGGGCAACTAGGCCCCCTCCCACGCTTCAATTCCTTACTTTCAGTTAAAAAAAAAACTTGTTTTTTTTATTTAATTTCGGGAAAGGCTTTGAGGGATTTTTAAAATCCCTCAAAATCGCATTGGACCGTCATGTAAAGTGCACTATTGCAGTCATCCTGATCACAGTTCTTAATTCAAGAGAATTATAGCCCTCCCCCCCCCCTGAACAACATGGAATTTTTTTGCAGGGGAAGCATTGATGTATGTCCGTTTTCTCTCTCCCCCCCCCCAGGGGTATCGCTTCGAACCAGTGGTCGCAAAATGTAGAGAAAGTTCTCATTTGAAAGGAAATTTTCGTATCAAAAGCCCGTATTAAGTTACAAAACATATCCTGGCATGATATTTGGAACTGATATGAAATCTAACAACAACAATCAGTTTTTCAGTGTAGTATATTTAGTCTGTAGTCCAATTGACCACAGAGAACGTTTCTGCATGCGTTGGAAAATACCAAGACCATACGGAATTGCTTCTCCCAACAAGAACACTAGTAAAACATCGTACGCAATCCCCAAAACCGCTGCTGTTTTCCGCAAAACACAGCATGAGGAATGGGTTACAGATACAGAATGATTATTTCTTCGTATTGCATGCCCTGAGCCTGATACCAATCTTTTGAAATAAAACAAATTGCCAAAAAATTACAAAACGCTATATACACTCAATATAGAATGCCTGGGGGTTTGAGCTAATCCCCTGAATAGGCTGACACAGGCCGAAGATTTGGGAGGGGGGACGATTATTTCCTCTAGAGGGTGGGGATGTGTTTTTTCAGGCTACTATATTTCAATTTTTCCAGGGGGTCCGTTTGATATATCTATGGGGAGGGTGGAGTAAACGCCTCCTTCTTATGCAAATATACCCCTGGTCTTGGTCAAAACAGAATCCCATGTATGGACTAATGAGAAACTTTCCATACTTCATTAGGTTCAAGGTAAGTGCACACTAACATATTTGTAAAATGAATAATATTGTTTCCTACACGATTTAATTCTTTTGAGTAGGAGGGCCGCAAGATCAAGGGATATCTTATGAGCCTTACGGGTCATTTATCTTGTATATAAAATTTCGTGTGTCCCTCTTCCCTTGTCCTGTATTCCTACTGCTCGTCTTATCAAATGTTGGTTCTACTCAGAGGCACCATTTCAGCCAAACCTTAGGGTGGGCAAGCAATCAACATGGGCCCCGAAGCAGGCTTGTATAAAAAAAAATTGCCTCTAGCTTTAGCCGAAAAAAAAACTGCCTTTCGTGGGAGTTACCGTAAAAATTAATGAAATTGTCTCAGTTGCTTTGCCTTTCCTTCTTTCGCTCTTATGCCATAGGTTCGGAAAAGGCCAGATATCTGAAGAAAGCGGAAACGGTATGTGCGATGTTAAAAAAAAAACAGCCGTTTGGGAATCTTCCACTTTTCCAAACCTATAATTGGACGAAAGCCGAACCTTTGTAGAAACTCACGCTTTGACTAAAGTATATTCTGTAGCCGAATTCTTCATCTCGCTGCTTACAGTAAATACTTTAGTCCAAGTCGGAGTCACCCTCCAGCTATGACGATGCAAAACTTTGCTCGATCAAGTATATTTACAAAATCAAAAAATAGAACAAAATTTTGAAACAGATCAGTGAACAGTCAAGGCAACAAGGGGAACCTTTGTGGTTTCATCTTCGCAAAGTCGTCAACAAGCTGGTCGAAATCCAAGTTTTTAACTAAATTCTTCTCTGCAAAGATCAAAAGCAGGTGACTAAGACGATCATCTCCTGTGGTCGAGCGCAGATAGTTCTTCACTATTTCCAGCCCAGAAAACAAGCGTTCATTGCTGGCTGTCGTGACAAGAAGTGTGGCAGCAATATGAAGAACTTTGATAATTTCTGAATAGGCCACTGGAAGTGCCTCGATATTATCGATGACGTCCATGAACTTCTTCGGCTTTGCCTCTTCCTCGAGCAAAAACCGCTTGGAAATACCAGCTTTGGCCTCAAGAAGAATCTGGTCAATGTCCATTTCAGAATAAAGTTCATAGAATTGCTTGAAAGTTCAGAGCCCTGCATCCATGAACTTGGTAGAGCTGTGGTCCAGAGCTTCGAGTGTACTGAGCACTGGAAGGTTATCTCTAAACCGTCTGTCGAATTCCGCAGTCAGACGATCTACAGTCTCCAGGTATTCTCTATTCAGTTCTTCCGCTAGACTTGGAGCTCTATTGTCGGATTCAACAAAGTGTTTTCCTAACGTCGAAGTGGTCATGAATTCTTTCAGGTGTTCTATAATTTTTTGGGTTCTTCTAGGTCGTCCCTTCTGACCCGCAGAGGAGGATCCGGTTGCGGGTTCATTCACGTCAGGTACTTCAATTTCAAGACCTTCAGCAAACTCTTTTGCCTTCTCCAAAAGCGATGCAAATGAAGTGTCAGAGCGCAGTTCAGCTATTTCCTTCCTTGTTGCTTGAATCAAGGTGCGGGACCTAGATATTACCAGATAAACTGCCTGAATCTGCTCAGAAAGGGAGTTTGTCGTCCTCAGAATCGCTTCCATATAGAGCAACTGGAATATAACTCTGAAAGATTCCATTTTTCTCTGGAGCCCAGCTGCTTTTTCTCGAGCTTCACTATCAGCTCCCTCGCTGACTGCAGACATTACAGCCAGAACACATTCATATCGGAGTCTTATCTTCGATATTGATCGAAGCCAGTATGACCATCTTGTTGCAGCACTCCTTTCTAATTCCAGGACTGGCAGTTGAGTAGCCTTTTGGGACTCGACAAAAAGCTAATGTCAGGTGTTGCTGTTGAAAATGAACGTGTACAGATTTTGGACTAACGAAAAAAATGAGCCAACAGTCCCAATACCTTCAACGCAGTTTGCAATGACTAAATTTAGTCTATGCGCATGGCAATTAATTAATATTGTTTTTGGCACTTTCGCTCTCAGTCGCGCTTGAACACCGGAGAAGTGCCCGCTCATCACGCTTGCTCCGTCGTAGCACTGAGTAACACAATAGTTCCAGTCGAGACCAAGTTTCGCCACTGTGTCTTGAATGAAGCTGGCTAAACTCTCAGCATCCAGACTTTTCATATGGTAGCATCCTATTGGTCTTTCTCGTACTTTTCCCTCGTCGAAGTACCTCAGAAGAATGGCGAGCTGTTCTTTCTTCGAATTATCTTTTGTCTCGTCGACAAGAACAGCAAAGTATTTGGTACGCTAACTTCTTGCACTATTGTAGACCGAAGCCTAGATCCGATAATTGAAACTAGATCGTTCTGGTATTTGTGGGACGTATAGTGACCGTATCGTCTTTGTAGCTTGTTGAAAAGCGTGGGAGAATACTCGGCGAGAAAATTGCAAGTTTCGACGAGATGTCCTTTGTTTGCCGAAGATTCAGTCTCATCGCGGCCGCGAAAAGCTGTATCCAGTTGCCCCAGTAGGGCCGTTACTTCCAGTAAAGCCTTTACGTGTTCCCTGTTTTCATTCATCTCCTTATTCCTGTCTGTTGACAAAACAGATGCGATGGGTTGCATCTCCTTGGCTTGTATAGCTTTGAACTTCGTCCACGAAACTGCACTGTCCCTGTGGCGGTCGCTTTTTGCATACTCTTCTAGAACGCTTGAGATGTCCTTCCATCTTCTAACGCCGGTTTTGATGAAAGGCCTCGCCCCGTATCTCTGTCTGCGAAGGGTTGACGTGCCGCCAAAGTGTCTGCAGCAGAAACAGAAAACCGAATTTTCCTTAACTGAGTACTCAAGCCAGGGATGCTTTCCATAATACGAAATGTTAAATGACCGTCTTAGCCTGCCGTTTGCTGAAACATGTGCAGGGTACCGTAGCAGCTGTGGTTGACATGGATGGTCGTGGGAGGATGAAGAAATATCAGTAGGGCCACTTGAACGATTCGCTCCTCATCTCGAGTCGCATCTAGTCCAGATTGTACCTCTTGAGCAGTGACAGGCGCAGTGTCTCTTAGAGTCGTCTCGTTTTCTACTAGCTCGGTCTAACCGACCACCACGTCCTTCGAAGGACCCAAAGCGACGGCAATGGTTTTTTATGAAAGTAATTTGTTTTACGTAATAATTTTGGAAAATGTGTCCACTTTATGTCCCAAATGTCTAAAATGTCTCCATTTCTTGCTTTATTATGTCATTATGTCCAGGCACATAGAAATATGTCCTTTGGACATAAAATATCTAAGTTTATCTACATATAAATGTATTATCTAAGTTAATCTACCTATAAATGTAGCAGTTTCAAAATTTTGACTAATTGCTAATTGTAATTTTGTTCCTGTATATTTTGTAAAACAAAAAAAGGCCTTTTTGGGAGGCAGCTTGGGCCCCCCAGAAAAATTAGGGTGGTCAATTGCCCCCCCTGCCCCCCCCACCCAAATGGCGCCCCTGGTTCTACTCTCTACTCTATTTAAAAGGGCTTAAGGGGATATGTTCTCTCTCTGATGCTCAAGGATTGACAAGAAACTGTCTAGAAGCATTGATTTGGGCTAGAGAGGGAAGAGCGATGATTCGTTTTAACAAAATCATAGAAAAAGTGGCTAAAATTTTGAGTTTTTTCTAAAGCCGAGTCTATAAAACTTTCATCTGCTCATTTTTAGATTTTACCTCCTTCATCACAGAATTTAAATCCTCTAGTGTAGCGGATTATAATGGTGTACGTTCAATAGTAGCAACTCATAAAGATAGCCAAATTTAGGAGCGATATTAGTGTGAGTAGTCGTGAGTGCTGAGGGGACAAAAGTCCCCTTCTTATTAGAGAGACAATTTTTTTATCTTTGATATTTATCCTTTCCTTCGAGAAGTAAATACTTTAAATGAGCTTCTTTTCTCGATGTATTGCTGTAAAAAAGTTGGATTTTGATTTAAAGAGTTGGGTTTGAGGTAGCTCTCCTCACATTCTCCTCGGTTATTACAAACGAACTGAAATTAAATGAAAAAAAATCAGGTGAAAGTAAAGAGGGAAATTAAGGTTAAAGCGAGCAGAGATTATTCCGTATGCGAGGAGGACTACCCCCGCCTCAGTCTGCCGCTCTTTACGTTAATGTTGACTTTTTTTTTTACTAATTTTTTAAGAGAGAATTCTGCTTAAAAACCAGGGCTGTTGAACCGTAATCATTAGTATTTTTAACGCAATATAAAAATTTAGAGCAAAGATTAATGAGGAGAGGACGAGGTGCCCCTCACCCCTTATATATTCAAGTTTCTTTTCGTTGAAATTTTTAATGTTGCTATTTACTTTAATCTTTAAAAATAACTTGTTTTTATTTAATTGTTATCAATCTCAAGGCCTGCAATGAACAAAAATAGATAAGCTGGAAATAACAACTAATCAGTCATTTATCTATAGTGGTCTCTTGCAAATAGCCTATTTGACAGGTTTCGTGACTGGTTTCCTTGTACAATAGCAAATTTGTTCCCTTGGCCAAGACATTACCCAGGGGGGGGGGGAGTTAGGGGTTTGACCCCCCCCCCCCAAAAAAATGGTCTGACTTGCAAATTATGCGGTGCCCGCATAATGCGTAAGTACCCAATTTTGCTTTTTTTAGTTTTTTTTTACCCACCTCCACCAGAAAAAACAGAAATTCCATCCTTTATGGAAGTTTCCCCACAAATAACCAGCCCCCTAGTACAAATTTGCTCCCGCAGAAAATTTTCCATTACTCGCTCATTAAAATCAAGTTCCCTGCTATTAAAATGATATGTTTTGTCATTGAAATGACAGCAGCAATTCCGTTGAGCCGAAATATATAGCCCAAATTTGATTACAAATTATTGCATATTCATCCTATTTTATTTCATTAGCATGAACCAAACTTGACTTCTTTAGCAGTGCCCACATAATGCACCAGTACCAATGTTTCTACAAGTTGACAAGACTATGCCCCTCTCCATAGAATCCTCAAAATCTTTAATAATACTTTCAAAGATGGCCATCTGTTGTCGTAGAAACTTCGAAAAGTGGATTACGTAAATCCTTTGCACGAGAAGGGATTTCTTAATTGCTTTTCACAGCTGTTTTCGTTTGAGAAGTCGCATATTGATTCCTTTTTTTTCTTTATTTTTGCCGTTTAGTAAATTTATGTGAGACTTGTCATGTATTGAAGTGACATGTTTGACCAATATTGATGGAGCATGTGCACTTAATTTCGATTGAATTCCGATAATAAGAATGAATTTGAGCTAAATTAAGACATCAGGACGAAGGATTACGGAGTATTCTTTTCTATAAGGGGCTATATTTCAGTTACGTATATACAAGATTAAAAGCGAAGAAATAATAAAAGGCACCTTTTCTCGGTAGAAAGCTCAATATTTGTCTTGAAGAATGCCAAAGCAAAACAAGCATATTTTGGGTGCAGCTGCTGACGAGGAGGGGAATTAACGAATCTTTTATTGTTTAACGAAAATAAGTTGTGACAAAGTCACACTTTAGCGTAAAGAGCGAGGTGTTGAGGAGAGGACAGCCCCTTTCATATACGGAATAATTTCTGGTCGTTTTAAGTTTTAACGTCGCTCCTTACTTTCAGTTAAAAAAGTTTGTTTTTTTTTTATTTATGAACGTTTTTGAATTAATGCAGCTTTTGATTTTGGCTCACCGTACATGAAGAATTAAAAAAAAATTTGCATATCAATTTTAATTTTATTTGGTTAAATGGCTTTCTCGAAACTTATTTAATTTTATTTACGAACGTTTTATTAGTAATAAAGATACGTACCTTACGAATTAACTTACTTAACGAACTTCTACATTCATATATTTTTGATATGTATATTAGGGGGCTCGCCTACTAGTCAATACCTCGCTCTTTAAGCTAAAGTTCAAATTTTGTTCCAGTTCTTTAAAAATGACCCCTTAATCACAAAGGCCGTTATTTAGAATAAATAACTCTTATGAAAGTACTAAAAAATCTTTGGCTTAAAGAGCGAGGTACGGACTAAGGGGTGAACCCAATCATACACGTAATATTTTCTGTTCGTATTAAGTTTTGATGTTACAAATTTTGTTTTTTATGCATCATGTGGGTATACTGTATGTGAAATGTCAAACAGAAAAGGCTACAGTCACCCAACAAAACCCTTCAAGCGGCTCTTTGCAAGACCTACAGTGATTGCAAAGCGTTGTTTCTCATGGAGTGTCAATATTTAAGCGATTATTTTTTGGGGCTTAGGGGAGGGGGAAAGGTACCTAGGTTAGGCTACCAATTTAACATATGCTATGCTTTACCCCCGCCGCCCCCCTTAATGTGCAAAAATAGAGCCCAAATTTGTTTCTAAACTACGATATATTCATCATTTTCTTTTTTTATTTCTTTGGCATTAGTCAAATTTGACTTCTTTCGCAGTGCCCGCATAAGGTACAAGTACGCAATTTTTAAATACTTTTTTAGTTTTTTTTGTAACCCCCCCCCACAAAAAAAATCCAGACATCCCATCCTCTATGGAAGTTTCCCCACAAATAAACAGTCCCCTAGTACAAATTTGCTCCTGCAGAAAATTCCCTCTAGAGAATTTATTCCTTGGAAAACTCCCACGGCAGTTTTCTCCAGTGAAAAATCTCCTTTCCTACATAGTTAATCTAGACAACTTCAACACAGTAGAGATTTTCACCCAGAAAATTCCCCTCACTACGGTTCAAGGACGGATCCAGGAACTTTGTAGGGGGGGGGCAAAATAGGTTGATCCGATAAACTTGTGTTAGGAGCAAGTTTAATTAACGCAAACTTGCGTTAAGTAAGTAAAATACACTACTTTACACTACGTTAGGGGGCACACGCATCCCTCGCCCTCCCTCCCCCATCTGGATCCATCACTGTCATGGTTGCAGAGGTAGGTGTAACCTAGTAAAGAAGAAACAACAGCCCATAGTAACCAAAAGTTAAAAACATTTTGAAAAATATTACTATTGAGAAAAAGTTGCCATGGAACATTGATTCAGGAATGGTAACTGTTATTTTGGTTTGTTTTAAAAGTAAAAGTTTATTCCAAAAAGAAGTTTATGGTTTCTAAAATAAAGCCTAAAACACATCAAAAATAGTGTCAGATCAATATGAAAAGTGTACCATTGGAATCTCGCATAGTTGAAAACATTGTACAGGGGAATACCAGTTCCCCTCATTCAGTGGCAGATCCAGCGGGGAGGGGGCGAAGGGGCGCACGCCCCCCTAGTGTAGCCTAAAGTAGTGTAATTTACTTAATTAACTCAAGTTTGCGTTAATTAATCTTGCGCCTGACGCAAGTTTATCGAATCAACCTATTTTGCGCCCCCTCAATTTTTTTTATTGTATCAAGCTATTTTGCCCCCCCCCCCAAAAAAAAATCCATGATCCTCACCTGCCTTCATTGAATAACAAAGATAATCACTTTCCTCAATAATTCCAATCTGAATAATTAACTTCTCTTAAAATAAAATTTAAATAACGAATTTTTTAAATTAATAAACCTTTTAAAATTTAATGTTTCGTTTGCCAAATGATGAATTAACAAGTTCTGTCTATAAAAACAGGTGGACGAAAACCCATTTCGTGACGGTGGACGAAAGTCGATAATAGGAAATAAATGAACAGAACAAAGCAATATTGCATAATAACTATGTACATGAGCGATTCCTATATGGCCAGCTATTAGCAGATTTGACACTTCTTAGTAAATTTAAAAATAGGAAGTGCTGTACAAGCAAAACTATTTGAATTAATAACCTACTTTTTCACAAAACCACATGGAATTTAGTGGTAAAAAATTAAGTTTCTAGGTGGTATAATACAGTAATTAGAGTAGTTTAAATGTCAAAAAGTTTTTAAAGTGATTAATACATCGCAAGTGGCCAGAATTAGAGACTTTTGGCCAGAAAATAGGACGATGATTTATTCCTATCAAAGATTCTGTTCGAGAATAGCCAGGTGGCCGACAACTGGGTGTCTTACCCTATATCCTGGGAAAGTAGTTTGAAGTACCTTACTCCTCTCTTTTTGTCTCTAGAGGGCACTGATCTTTAAAAAATGCTGTGTTGTAAAAGTGACATCTTGCCAATATGAAGGGTAAAGTTCTACCAAATCATATTATTGTGTTAGGAATAAAGTGAATACACCATTCGATGCCTTTTTTTATGCTGATTACGAATATAATAATAATTTCTATCGGAAATGAATTTCAGCCCCCCCCCCTATATATGCCAATTCAGGATATATATATGTATATATATATATATATATATATATATATATATATATATATATATATATATATATATATATATATATATATATATATATATATATATATATATATATATATATATATATATATATATATATATATATATATATATATATATATATATATATATATATATATATATATATATATATATATATATATATATATATATATATATATATATATACATATATACATATACACATATATACATATACATATATATATATATATATATATATATATATATATATATATATATATATATATATATATATATATATATATATATATATATATATATATATATATATATATATATATATATATATATATATATATATATATATATATATATATATATATATATATATATATATATATATATATATATATATATATATATATATATATATATATATATATATATATATATATATATATATATATATATATATATATATATATATATATATATATATATATATATATATATATATATATATATATATACATATATATACATATATATACATATATGTCACCGACTCATGCATTGATTTTACAAACGGGCATTAGGCTAATTATATTGACAAAAAACAGTCGGTAAAAATGGCCAGCCAGTCGGTAAAATATCTTGCTCCCCCCCCCCCAAAAAAAAAAACGACACTGACTGCAAGTATTCCATGCAAGAAACCCATCCTGTGCGATTTACAGGGGATAAAAATTGATTATTTTATTTCCCCTTAAGAAAAAGGAAATTTTGTCTCGTGCCTCAGCAAATAAAATTTGCCCATTGTTTACATATACTATTTTTTATTGTAGATAATTTCGGAGACCACACTGCTTTTCCAGGATGATAAATAAAAGTTCAAGTAGGGATAAAATCCTTTTAATAGACATTGATGATGACAATAGTGATAATATTTGATAATAATTATTCTCTCAGGGGCACACGTGGGAGTGATTTAGGGGTCATATTCCTCTCCAATATCTGATATTTACATTAATTTATGGCAAATTCTTCTTCAAAATATCAAAAATAGTATTTTGAATACTCCTCCCCTCCTTAACCAAAATTTCGCTTTGCTGTTGGGTCTTCTTTGTAAAACGGCAAGTGCCTGTCATCTCACCCAACTCTTTATCCAGAGCGGCTACTAGATTTCTCCTCCCCACCAAAAAGTGTCTGGATAATAAAAGCTTAGCGAAATGCATAAATATGAATTTCTATATGTAATATTTTAAAATGTATTTGTAAATGACCCCCCCCCTCCCCCTACCTCGAATAAAATCCTAGATACACCTTTGATCTCACCCACATTCTTGTGAATTGGAGTTAAAACCGACTTGAATTACTGTGTCTTTTTGGCGAACTCTTTTTCCAACCTAGATTCACAAAAGAGTAGGCTTATGGGTAGAAATTTATTCACTCGTCCCCAAATAGAAGTTGCTCTGATTCTGTTTATAAGGGTAGATTTTATATCAACCAATTCATTGCTTATTCTTTGAGAAAAAAAAATCCAACATTCGTGTATTTTCAACGGGTTTTCTTACGTAAAACAAATTTTTGTTTAATTGCATCTCCGAAATATTATGAAATAATCAGTTTCATCAGTATTAATTCCAAGTCATTTACTTGAAAGCTCTTAGCCAAGCACTTTAGGCTACTATACATTAAGTTAATAATAATGATCTAAATGCATTTAGGGCTATTAGTTAACTACCAGTTGTCCGTTGGTTGGTCTTCTTTTCTTGTTCGTTGCTAAAGTGCCAAGCGGATTTGCCATATTTGCCACTCATCTGTGGCACTTCCTTGTTGCCACAGATGATGTACTTGCCTGTTATTATCAGATTATGATGTATCTTAAATCATCTGCGAGGATTGTCGTTCTAACCAAACATTACGTAATAGTACCAGAAATATCGCAATTATCCAAAATATCGACTATAAAATTAAGGAATCAAAATTAAGCTAGGGTATTGCTTACATGTAATCACATCTTCTGGGGGCCATTCTTCTCTGGATTGAAGAATTTGAGTTTTGCTTGAATTCACCTCAGATACTCTTCGTAGTTGTGTGAACCCTGTGACAGATTATGTTTGTAATGCTCTCAAAGTAAGTTGAAACTTTTGCAAAAAAAAAACCTATTATAATCATTATGATGAGCTTGTGTGAATTTTAATCTTACACGCCGTTGAAGTTGTGTTTTAAGAAAGGTCTCTTCATCTTGGGTCATTTAAGTCTTTTACTCTTTTTTTTTGAAAAGTTTGTAATTGGTAACGTGAATTAAGCATGAAAATCATATAACAAATGAGGAATACGGCAATTGCCAACAATTATTCTGAAACATTTTGCCAACAATTGCCAACAATTTGCCAACAATTATTCGGAATTATTCTGAAACTGGAATGTCTTCAACTAAATTTTATATTTGCAGTTTGAACTGGTAGTCTCTGAAGATTATAGTGGCAGAGGGGCTGCCCTGGTGGCAGCAGTGGCAGATAGATTGAATAGAGATTGAACTTACAGGAATCTACTGAAGATCGTGTTTTGGACGTGTTGGACTCTCAATCCAAGTTTTTTATTTATTCTATTTTCAAAGATTTTCCGTTTTGAGAAATACTAAATAAGTTTGTTCATTGCGAAGGTTTTTGCAAGTGAACAATAAAGTATACTTAACATTACTTAGTGTATACTACTCTACAATATTCAGTGCTCTGTTTTAAAAATTTTATTTATTAAATTGTTTATAAATATTATTGTTTTATATATGAATGAAGTTTCTTCAGGTTTAAGTCTTCCAAATATCTATGGAAAACTGTAATATACCTGCTTTTGCTTTGCTTAATCTTGAAATTTTCTTATTTTCTAATCTAAATTTGTATAGCGTAAAAAAAAAAATCACAATAGTGCTGATCATCAGGTGTGGGGTACGGATAAGTGCTATAGCTCTAAGGTCAGCGAGAGTTAACTCAGCTCCGAACTGGAGTTCGGAATTCTGGGGAAAAAACGGGAGGCATAGGATGATTTGCCCCGAACTATGCATACCACTCCCAGCTGAGGGCAGAGAATAAAAAAATCAACGCCTGTGTTAATGAACCGCTTAAATTGCTTAAATGAACCGTTAGAAGCCTTGAGCTGACAAATTTTAATGGGACAGGCCAGTAGTATAGTAAATAAAGACCTGTGAACTGCTATTATCAAATATTTTCTTATAATTTTGGTCAGTTTTGGGGAGGAGGTCTATAAATTGGGCGAATTGGAAGGAGCTGGCTGCCCACAAACACCTTTTGAACATACTCCTGAACATTACCTGAAAGTTTCAGCTTAATACCTTTAGCTGTCCCTAAGATATTGCTAATGCGCCCTTTTGGTAACCAGCCTGCAAATTCTATGATTTGTTTTTATTCAGTCTCCCCTTCAACGTTTCCTGAAAGCAGTCCTAAGTATTCGTGACAAATAGGAAAATTGCAGAGTTTACATTACTTGGCCCATGGGTTGTTAGAGGCATGGCATCTCCAGTGACGTAATTGTTAGTTTTTTAATTTTGAAAGAAACAAATTTATAAAATTTTTATTGGTAAGGAAGGGAGCAAATGGGACTTGAAATACTTGATAACTCTTCAACATTTTCTGAAAATTTAAGTTCAAACTCAACCGTTCCTCAGATAGTCCTAATAACGGCTTTTTGAAACAATGCTGCATATAGTGTATTTTAATTTTCTTCCTCGTCCCCACAAATGTGCCCGGGATTTTCAACTTACTGCCCTAAGCCCTTTTGGAGACCAGGATTAAAATAATCCCTCTTTTTTCAAACATAAACAATAAGAGATTAGCACTGCTTAAAGCCGCTGCCCCAGGGGCTATGCCATGCACAAAGATATAGTCGCACAAAATTCTACATCAAGCTTTTGATCGGAGGTCTTTGGGGAAAAGAGAAGTGAGAGGAAGACTGGTTGCCTTCTTATCACTTTGTCTTTCAAAATTGACGCTAGAAATTTGGATTGCCAGTCAAATGTGAGCCCCTTGCCACGTTTATACCACCACACCTTCCAGGTGTAGTGGCTTTTTGGAAAAATATAATATATTGAAGTCTAACGGCCATTGGAAATAGGGTTTGAAGAAAGTCCCTGTCAGAGGCAAAGCTCTAGCATTACCTATAGTAAAACACCAAAAGGCTTCAATATAGTATTTTTTATTACGAGTACCCATTTTAAGAGTCAAGAGTTGTCAAAGGGCAACCACTCCTCCCTTCTTTCAAGCCCTTTTTCCACCAAAGACGTCAAACCATATTTTAAGATACCTATTTTGTTCAAAATAGTCCAAAGGTCAAATAACTCTGGATTTGACATAACCTCCAAAGTTCCTAGGGAAGGGGCAATAAGTTCTGTTGGTTATCCATTGTTAACATATAAGGTTTTATGTAAAACAACTGTGAGTAAGGAACGACACGGCTCAATAGTAACCGAAACTCTAAAAAACGGAATTTTGATACCAATACATACATCAAAAGAATCAAGTATTTATGCTGATTTCAAATGCATAAGTTTCATCAAGCTTAAATGTACTCATCACAAGTTACGCGCCTGAGAAAATTTGCCTTCTTTTCAAAAAAGGGTGAAACACCCCCAAAAAATCACTCCATTAGATTCAGCATATTAGAGAACCCTGGTGTTTGAAGCTCCTATCTTCAAAAATGTGGAATTCTGTATTTTTTGCAAGAAGAAAGATTACGAATGCGTGTTTATTTATTTTTTTCCAGGGGTGATTGTATCGACCCAGTGGTCCTAGAAAATCGTGAGAGAGCTCATTGGAACGGAAATTAAAAGTTCTAGTGCCGTTTTTAAGTGACCAAAGAACTGGAGGGCAACTAGGCCCCCTATAGCAAACATTTTTTCCCAAAGTTATCTGATCAACATTATGATACAGCCATTTTGTTCAGCACGATCGAACAATAGAATACCTAAGTCTTAGAGGATGAATAATCCCGCTGAGTTTCTAGGCGACTGGCTGCCATTTGATAACTTTGCCCAATGTTTACATATAGTATTCGTTAGTATTTTCGTATTCGGGAAATATACAGACGTTTTCAGGTTTTTTTTGCTAGTGGGGGGGGGGAGTATGTGGGTGGACCTTTCCATGGAGGAAGTTTTCATGGGGGAAGGGAGAAAGGACATTGTTATGGAGGGGGCACCGGATTTTCTAGCACTACTTAAAAAAACGATCAGGAATTAAATAAAAAAAAACAAGTTTTCAACTGAAAAACTTTTCAACTGAAAACTTTTCAACATAAAAACTTAAAACGAACAGAGACTACTACGTATATGATTGGGTTCGCGCCCTAGTCAATACCTCGCTCTTTACGCTAAAGTTTTTTTAGTACTTTCATAAGAGTTATTTATTCTAATTAACGGTCTTTATGATTAAGGGGTCATTCTTAAAGAATTCGCAAAAAATTCGAACTTTAGCGTAAAGGGCAAGGTATAGACTAGGGGGCGAACCCCCTAATATACGTAATAAAAATATACGAATATAGAAGTGTGCTACGTAAGTTAATTCGTAAGTTAAGTATATGTATTACTAATTAAAACGTTCGTAAACAAATTAAACAACTTTCGAGAAAGCCAAGTTTTTTTAACTGAAAGTAAGGAGCGACATGAAAACTTAAAACGAACAGAAATTATTCCGTGTATGAAAGGGGCTTTCCCCTCCTCAAGGCCTCGCTCTTTACGCTAAAATTTGACTCTTTTTCACAAACTCTATTTTTTAAAACAATAAAAAAGTTTCAAGGTGGAAGGGAGAAAGGACATTGTTATGAAGGGGTCACCGGATTTTCCAGCATTATTTAAAAAAACGATCAGAAATTAAATAAAAAAAACAAGTTTTCAACTGAAAAACTTTTCAACATCGAAACTTAAAACGAACAGACACTATTACGAATATGATTGGGTTCGCGCCCTAGTCAATACCACGTTCTTTATGCTAAAGTTTTTTTTAGTACTTTCATAAGAGATATTTATTCTAATTAACGGTCTTTTTGATTAAGGGGTCGTTCTTAAAGAATTCGCAAAAAATTCGAACTTTAGCGTAAAGGACGAGGTAATGACTAGGGGCGAACCCCCTAATATACGTAATAAAAAATACGAATATAGAAGTGTGTTACGTAAGTTAATTCGTAAGTTAAGTATATGTATTACTAATTAAAACGTTCGTAAACAAATTAAACAACTTTCGAGAAAGCCATTTAGCCAAAAAAAATAAATTAATATGCAAATTTCTTTTTAATTATTCATGTATGTTGAGCCAAAATCAAAACCTGCATTAATTCAAAAAAATTCAGAAATAAAATAAAAAAAAAGTTTTTTTAACTGAAAGTAAGGAGCGACATGAAAACTTAAAACGAACAGAAATTATTCCGTGTATGAAAGGGGCTTTCCCCTCCTCAAGGCCTCGCTCTTTACGCTAAAATTTGACTCTTTTTCACAAACTCTATTTTTTAAAACAATAAAAAAGTTTCAAGGTGGAAGGGAGAAAGGACATTTTTATGAAGGGGTCACCGGATTTTCCAGCATTATTTAAAAAAACGATCAGAAATTAAATAAAAAAAACAAGTTTTCAACTGAAAAACTTTTCAACATCGAAACTTAAAACGAACAGACACTATTACGAATATGATTAGGTTCGCGCCCTAGTCAATACCTCGCTCTTTACGCTAAAGTTTTTTTAGTACTTTCATAAGAGTTATTTATTCTAATTAACGGTCTTTATGATTAAGGGGTCATTCTTAAGAAATTGGCAAAAAATTCGAACTTTAGCGTAAAGGGCGAGGTATTGACTAGGGGGCGAACCCCCTAATATACGTAATAAGAATATACGAATATAGAAGTTCGTTACGTAAGTTAATTCGTAAGTTACATTTATTTATTACTAATTAAAACGTTCGTAAACAAATTAAACGACTTTCGAGAAAGCCATTTAGCAGAAAAAAGTAAAATTAATATGCAAATTTCTTTTTAATTATTCATGTATGTTGAGCCAAAATCAAAACCTGCATTAATTCAAAAAAATTCAGAAATAAAATAAAAAAAAAGTTTTTTTTTGCTAAAAGTAAGGAGCGACATGAAAACTTAAAACGAAGAGAAATTATTCCGTACATGAAAGGGGCTGTCCCCTCCTCAACGCCTTACTCTTTATGCTACAGTTTGACTCTTTCTCACAAACTCTATTTTTTTTAAACAAAGAAAAAAGCTTGTACACTGTACACTCCAAGTTATGTCAACCTCTCAGCATGTTTCACTTTTTACCAATCAACTTTCATAGGCACAGTTTCTAGGAAACCGAAACATAAAGGTCAGTAGAAATCAAATTGCGTGTGTATTTGCACACTAAAAAAAACGCAAAAAGTTAAGCAAAGCAAACCATTTGGAATATATAAGATTACAAATAATCAAAAATATCTTAAGATTTGTGGGAAGGGGGTCTGACTTATATACCACAATGGTATGTTTATATTAATCCCCCTATTGTGTTCAAATAAATTGTTCTTTGACAACGTTGAATAGTGCAACACAGTTACTCTGATCCTTTTTTTTTTAATTAAGCATTAGGTCTTCTAGAAGCACATAAGGCAGCAATGGTAGACCTCTGATTCAATCGATCTTATGCCAGGGGACAGACTTCATTCAGGTTAGTCTTAAGACCTACTTCCACCATTGCTTCGCACGGGCACTTTTTAGCTTTTCTTCAAATTTACGTTTCTTATCAGTTCTAGCTTGGCCTTTGGCTTTAACAGACTCTCTCTGAGCTGGAATAAAAGCATCCCAATCCTCGTTCGATTTGTCAAGCGTCATTTCTTATGGGCCTTCTTTCTGTCCCTAGCTGCGTTTCTACAAGCAGTATTGAATCATAGCTTTTCTCGAGAAGAAACTTGAATTGTCTTTGATGAGACACATAGCTAAATAGATTCTGTAATCGCTTTTTCGCAGAGTGGTACTGTTTTAATTGGGTCCTCTTTTGTATATTTACTCCGTGGTATTGCCGATAACCAGTTTCACAGTTTATCCGACTCAGCTCGATTATGCTGCCAGATGATCCGCTCGTGCTTTACAGGTGGAGTTATTTTCAGAATTCCACAAGTAGTGACTGTCATATGGTCGCTGACAAATGGGTAGCTTACGACAATAAACGAATCTGAATGATCAGTCATGAAAAGATCAACCCGGGATGATCCATGAGGGACAATGTAGGTGTCGAACTCAACAAGCTGGTCTAGATCATAAAAAAGGCTTACGTCTAGCAGAGCCGAGTCTTCCACATCCGTTGTATGGCTTTTCAGCCAGGGACAAGTATGGATCTTCAAATTTTCTTGGATGACTATCCCTTATCTTGGCATCTTTTGTCAGAAATTACGAGTCTTCCAGATGCCCTGTGATTTTCACCTTTGGTGGGTTATACACTGTACCAATAACAAAGGATTTGTTTGGTAGGTTTACTTTCACCCACAAGACCTCTTTTTTTGATTTTGTCGATCCAGTCTTAGAATAGTGTATCGAGGAATATTGACCTCACTGTCAATGACGCTAGAATTTAGGTTGATATCAAAAACACAATGACAGAGGGAGAGACCTCATCCATCATATGCTGAAGACGATTCATACTGGATCGGAGACTGTACCTACTGCACCTTACAGTAGGCCACAATAAACTTATCCGTAAGAAAAGTCTTGGGGCACCCATTTGGTTGTCTACGTGAAGGAAGTCAAATCCGAGGCTCTTTTGGTTTGAAAACTGGGTAATTACCAGCTGTGTGGGTAGTTAGCCTGAACAGCGGACAGAAGAACTCCTTAGACAGACTTTGCATCATAGGATAAGGAGTGGTCACATACCTCATCCTTGTGGTTATTGAAGGTGGTGGTGACTCTAAAAAGAGATAGGAGTCGGCTCCTTATGGAACTTATCACTCTCAAGCTCTGCGGGAAGGGACACTAACCTTTGAGTAATTCGCCAGAACAAACCACTGTTAACCCAATGCAACTTTGCAGAGGCCGTTGTTCGTGTGTGAATCATCCACTCCTTTCAAAGTTTTCCTCCTAAAGAGTATCTTCCCACGATGGTGTTCCGCTTCCCTATGCAATTTAACCCATCACTAGGAGAAGGTCTGTAACTCAAGGGTCGTGTCCACAAACCGGTGCACCCTGCTGAGTCGATATCTGAGTGTACATTTATGCATCAAATGTTTGCTTCTTAAGTCACTTTGTATTTTGGAGTAAACGAAAAGAACTACGAATAATAATGTATGAATTACATACAATAAATAAGATACTGCAAAAAAAGTAATAATCTACAGGAGTATAAAAGCTTCGACAAGAAACTATTGAAAACGTAGATCCCCTTCCCCCAAAGACTTCGAAAGAGAATTTTTTGGCGCGAAGAAAGTTAAAAGTTTCAAGGAATTTTGAGGTGATTTGCAGTGAGAGCCGGCATTCACCCTCAGGCCCTCCCCCTCCCATGGAAAATTACCTCCTTAAAATACACCCGGTGGAAAATACCCCAGCAGGAAATCCCCCCAGGAAATGCACCTCCGTGGAATATACCCTCTGTGGAAAATACTCCCCCGTGAAAATACCCCCCCACACACACAAAGATCCCCCCCTGTGGAAAGTTCAATTCAGTTTTAGAGTTCTCCTTTTATTTTAAGTTTTATTTAAGTTTATATACGTATTTTGCTTTAAACGGCTCTTGGAATAAAGCCCAAAATATTTTTAAGGTCTGAGCAATTTTCGCTGACGTCGGTAAATTCTTTGTTGTTTCATTGCTGTTTTTATCCGTGATCAGAAGCGTAGCTCCAGAATTTATATTAGGGGGGGAAGAAGGGGTTCACATCTGGAGTATCAAGCGGCATGAGATATCCTTCAGGGGAAAGCAGTGGTGGTTTTGACCTCTCTTACACCCAGGGCAAAATCTTGACAGGGCCAAATTTTAATAAAATTAACATTTATTAAAAATTTTTCACTAATTAACAAAATTTAGTTAATTAACTTGCTTTATATGGGAATAAACATTTTGGTTTCGATTTGCTTATATTTACTGCCAACTACGTCCTCTATTTTCTTTTAATTAAAATATAATTTCAAAAATTATAAAATGATTATAAATTTTATATTATTTATTTGAAGTTTGCGCCCTTAAGATTTAATTGCCCGGGGCAAGTAGCCCCTCCCCTAAAACCACCTGTGAGGACAGGAGTGCTTGCAAATTTGCGAGAAGCACTGAACGTGCTTTAAAGATGTCTGAAAATTCTGATGGTTCTGTTCCGAATTTTCTCCCGTT
The DNA here is from genome assembly GCF_049724085.1 of Artemia sp. Qi Xiang Cuo. Lineage (NCBI taxonomy): Eukaryota > Metazoa > Arthropoda > Branchiopoda > Anostraca > Artemiidae > Artemia > Artemia sp. Qi Xiang Cuo. The sequence goes on from NC_142814.1 coordinate 49,214,309, forward strand.
TGTCGAAGGGAAAATCAAGTCTCTTTATTGAAAGGAGCCATCACAAATATGAGCCAAAGCCGAAGTTGGATCATTAATTGGATCACATTTGTTAATTAATTTGGTCGAAGTTGAGCTGCTTTCACTGTTAAGATTGTCTTCACTTTCTGCTTTTTGTTGTTTTTGTGATGAGAATCAAATCCCTTTTCAATACCTTCTTCTTATTTCACTTTCCCTTGCTTTTTTTATGTGGTTCTTAGCCAAAGAAAGAAAGTAAGGAGCTCTGTCCTTTATCGGTTTTCTTAACCTGGTACAACAAAATAAAATTGATGCAAGTTATATTTTTAATAACGTTATAAAAACACATCAACGTTGAGACCATGACAGAGCTATTACGGAGCTGGTTAATAGCAATTCTTGGTCGTTTTGAGTTTGAATTATTATAGGAATTTATTTCTGCTGATCTTCAGTTTAATATGGCCTTTACTTTTTTTTAGAAAAACTACTTTTTCTGAAAGCTTTTTTTTAATTGATGCTTTAAAAAACTTTTGATTTATTCAAAGCTAGATTTTTTCTTTTTAATGAAAGAAACACTTCACTATTAGTTAACTTTCTGTTATTCGTATAAAGGATATTTCCTAATGGTTCTATCCAGGGCCATATCCAGAGGGGGGGTTACCCGGTTTGAACCCCCCATCCCCCCGAAATTTTTGTCTGACTCGTAAAGACGTAACAAAAATGGATCTAAATAAATTTTATATGTTTTTTTATTTTTTTTTAGTAAAAAAAAAACCCACCCCCGAATTTTTTTTAGTAAAGCCCCCTCCGAAAAAAATCCTCGGTACGGCCTTGGTTTCATAATCTAAAAATCTTATGTGTCTCCTTCTAGAAGAGATCTCAAATTTTATCTTGTTGGAAACCACATCCGTTTTCGCCATCTCAGAAAATTAGTTAATGGTTTCCACACAATTATCTTAGTGTTCAAACATGTTTTGGAAATGGTTAATATTATACTGCTTCGTCGATTTAATTTTTTGTGAATATTTAAAAACATGCTGCAAGGAAGGGGAAGTTTTTTCTCAAGAAGACTTTTGGTATGCATGCACAAAAGCAAAAGTTGCCATTTCCTATCCAACAGTTTACTTGAGAGGTATTGAAGTGCAATCGCTTGTGCCTGTAACTGAATGTCGGTCAGGGAGGTTCTTGTCCAGCCCAAATAATATCCTAGAATTTATAGACCATAAAACTATTTCATTTCCAGTTTCAAAAGATTCCTGTCTTGGCTACTATGAAGGAAACTGGCGCATCAGTAAGTGTAAAAAATTACTAAAATTACAAAAATGTTGCGACACTGGCTATGTCTTGAACACAAACACTGATGAATGTGAAACATCGCATTTAAATACTGATATAACCTTACCTGTTGTTATTCAAGGGATTGATATGACGGGTGAAGATACATTTTTAGGTTTATATGATGATAGTTTTGACTCAAAAGTTAAGCTATCTCCGTGCAAAGATGAGCTTTATCACCTCTCTTATGGCGAGGAAAGTCCGTTTGCGTTATCACATGATGATGGATATCTAAGGTTCGGGGGTGAAATTGCATTTTCGGGAAAAGCTTGGGGTCCTCAAGAATATTGCACAAATGTGGATGAAAGTGGAAGCACTGTGATACGCTTGTGCTTCAAAGACGTGTGCAGAGATAGGCCCTGTGTCAAAAAGTGTTGTGAGGTAATATGATTTTTTTATTCACTTACTTATAATCAGGGTTTGTATCCAAGTTTTTTTTTAGGTGGGAATTACATATAAACTTTAAAAAACGCATTAAAATTTGTTCATGTTCATTTTTGTTAAGTTTTTAATAGTCAGACAAACGCCTTGGAGGGGGGGGGGGTTAACTCCCTAGCTCTCTCCCCTGGATTATGGTCTTACCCATAATGGACATCGCAATTCGTTAATTTTTTTCACGTAATATAATAAATTAATGTGGTTAATGTGGCTTATATCCACATTTATAAATTTTATACCTCATTATATTGAATAGAAGCTCTTTCTCACTTCTTTTTATTTGATATAATTTAAACAAGTAAACCGGAATTTTTAACCAATTATCTTCCCCCAAAAATGCATAAGAATGGAACAATTTCCTATACTTAGGAATAGACTACCAATTCAGTGGCTATTATATGACCTTTTTTGTACATAATGATTATTGTGACCATTTAAGAGAAGACTGCTTTGTGGTATCTTCGTGGTATTTTATGAGATCGTGGTATTTTATGATATCGTGGTATTTTATGTGGTATTTTATAAGATCGTGGTATTTTAGGATATGGTGGTATTTTATGTGTTATTTTATGAGATCTTGGTATTTTATGTGGTATTTTATGAGATCGTGGTATTTTATGCGGTATTTTATGAGATCGTGGTATTTTGTGAGATCGAAGTATTTTATATGGTATTTTAGAGATCGGATGTATTTTTCGAATCTGATTTATTTTATGTAGTAGCCATCTACAGAAAATCACAAAAATCTTTTGATCTCATCGGTTTGCTCTTATTCTTTTTTTTATGATGGCAGTAATTGAGGGGAAGGGACGTCCTTGCCCCCTTATTTTTTTGCTCCTTCCTAGGTTTTGAAAAACACCTTTTTTTTGGTTATTTCATTAAAAAAGGCACTTTTTTCATTTGAAAAAAAATGGGTGGAAAAACGGAAAGTGCACTTTATGGGAATGTGCTATCAAGTCAAATTTATAAAAAGTGACTAGGCATAAATATAAGCTTCTAAAAGCGACCTTAAACAGCTTCATAAGTTTTCAACTGAAACTAGGGAATGACATTAAAACTTAAAACGAACAGAAATTATTCCGTATGGATAAAAAAGATCATGACAGGGTTGTTTCTACATTAAATTTGAATAAAAAACGAGCAAAGATTAATCCAAAAAAACAAAGTTTTTCAAAGGGAAGTAAAGAGCGAAAATAAAACTTGAAACGGACAAAAATTATTGCTTCACAGCCTATCTAATAAATATCAATCAAACTAGTACAAATAAACCAACTAATTATATTTCCCTGTGTTTGTAGGATTATAGAAAACTAGCGCTTTACTGAAAACACAAAATAATATAGGAGTTTTGGTACAGTAAAAGCAAACCAATTAAGGACACTTTTCACAGAATAAAACTATTATCAATCCAATAAAAACAACAAAGAGAAAAATCTCAATGAAAAAAAAAACAACAAATGAGACTGTGGCCAGTGGAGAGAAAAGAAAAAAAAATGCAAAACAACAGGGGTATTTTGCCTGTATCACAAAGAAGGCGTCTTCAGCACGATAGACCGAAGAAGAATAAGATAAAAAGAAAAAAAAAACAACTTAAAACTAAAAAATCAATAAAACCACCACAAAAAAAAATTATACAATTGGCACAAACTGATCCACGTAGGGAAAAGATGCTATTATGGAGTTACTTTAGTGAAAACACCAGAGCAACTGAGGAAAAATAAAAAAATTGGAAATTACTTTAACTATGCTGTTGTGAAATAATCTTTTTATTGGCTATTATTGAAGCGATTCGTTCGTCATAAAGGGAACTGTTTTACCTGCTAGACCAGAACGAACAAAATTTCACTCTTAGGTTAGTAATTGAGAAGTGCCTGAGTTTTCCAACACCTTTGGTCCTCAGTTTTATAGATTATGAGCAAGCGTTCGATTATGTTGATAGAAGAGCTTTAGTAAAGGTTTTATGCTTGTATGATATACCAGACAAATACATTAAAGCGATTAGTGCTATGTACGAGAATAACACTGCTGTGGTTAAGGTAGGAAATGAAGTTAGCACATGGTTTTGTATTGAATCAGGAGTTAAGCAGGGTCACTTAGCTCTGTATATCTGATACTCTTTTATTTGTAATTTTGACGTGAACGTATGCTAGGTGTGGTGTGGAAAAGATATCATCCGGACAACTTGGATGCCCATAATATCTTTTGATTGAGTTCAATATCCATCTCCAAATTCTTTGAAAGTTCTAAAATAATGCCCTTGCCGCTATGGAACTATTTTACATGCAGTCTTTAGACAACCTGAATGCAAACAGTGTCTTCTGATTTATGTCAACATCTCCCTGAGCATTCCCTGAAAATATTTAATTATCGCCTTTGCTGTTCCTGAAATATTCCATACACCATTTTAAAAGCCTGGATGCAGATATGATCTTTTGATTTGGTTCAACATTCTCTTCCAATATTCTTTAGAAGTTTCAACGAAATACTATTAGCCGTTACTAAGATATTATATAAATCCCATTCTAACAATTGGGGATGTACACAGTGTCTTTTAATTAGATTCGATAATCCCCTGAACTTTATATGAAAGTTTCAACTAAATACCCTTAACTGCTCATGGGACAATCCAGATATGCCGATTTGGTAAGATGCCGATTTTATTTTTTTTTATTTATTTTTTTTATTTAGTTCAACATTCTAATCAATGATTCCTAAAAGTTTTAATTTAATTATCTTAACCTTTCCTGAAAAATCAAATAAAAAAACAAACAATTTCTTTCAACTGAAAGTAAGAAGCGATATTAAAACTTGAAACGAACAGGAATTATTACGTATACGAGGGGGATCGCCCCTTTCTCGACACCTCGCTCTTAATGCTAAGTTTTTGGCATTTTAAAAAAGTTACTTATTGTTCTAATTAAACGACCCTTTTGTAACGGGGGTTGTTTTTAAAGAATTGGGACAAAGTTTAAACTTTAGCGTACAGTTTGAGGTGCTGGGGGGGGGGGGGGCTCGTATACGTAATATTTTCTGTTTGTTTTAAGTTTTAATATTGCTCCTTACTTTCAGTTGAAAAAACTTGTTTTTTAATTTAATTTTTGATCGACTTTTAAATAGCTCCACCTCCACGGGAAAATCCTCTTCCCCACGGAAATTTCCTCTGGACAATTCAATCCTGGTGAAAATTTACCAGGGACAATTACCCTTAACACCTTCAGGCGCAAAATTGAGGTAGTAAAGCCATATATAGAAATTTCGCATAGGAATTCTGGAAATTCAAGTATTTAATTACCCCTGGACAATTCAATTTCCTCTGGACAATTCAATCCTGGTGAAAATTTACCAGGGACAATTACCCTTAAGACCTCCACGCGTAAAATTGAGTTAGTAAAGCCATGTATAGAAATTTCGCATAGGAATTCTGGAAATTCAAGTATTCAATTACTCCTGAAAAGTTCAGCCCCTGGAAAACTCCCTCTCCAAGGAAAATTCTCCTCATGCAAAGTTCCCCCAGCAAAAAATTCGCCCTCCCTCCCTCCGCACCAAAAAATGCATGCATACCTCCCAACAACAAATACTATACGTGAACAATGGGCAAATTAGAAGTAGATAGTATATATTGAATTCCGATGCCCCTATAGCAAGGAATTCTAACAGCCATATGGAATTCCGATGCCCCTCTACACCTATTCAAAGAGATTCAGAACTCCCTCACATCTAGTTGGGTGGGTATAGTCTGGTTTGGTGGGTATAATCTTGTTTGGTAGGTATAATCTGGTTTGGTGGGTATAGTCAGGTTTGGTGGGTATAGTCTGGTTTGGTGGGTATAGTCTGGTTTGGGTTTTCAAAGAGAGTGAGTGGAATATTAATGTTTTGAAAATATAAGGAATTCGCAAATTGGACACTATGAACGATATTAATTAATGTTTTGAATAATAGGAGTGTGAATGATTCTAATTAGTGATTGGATTGTATGAAGGTGGAGAAAAAAAGGGATTAAACTGATTAGCAGTTAAGGTAACCCCGAAGGGGTTGTTAACTCAGGTAATTTGTTATAAATTTGAAACAACATCAGTCTATGAAAATGGCTAACGACGATAGAATGACAATGTGAGTTGACCTAGCTTTACCTCTCCGATGTGGTCTGTATAATACACAAGTGATGTTTGAACAGTATTGTCAATTTAAAATAGGGTCTAACGTTTATAGGAAGATATTTCTACCGGTCCTATAGGAAGACATTTTTACCGGTCACTCAGAATCGAAAATAAATGGGATCTGCCTCAAGGGGATGGCTCAGAGGCCCTTCGTTCCCCAATTTCTGAGGGCAGGGGAGGGGGGGTCAATTTTTGAGGGAAAATCAAAAATACTCATAATTGAAAATAAATGGGATCTGCTTCAAGAGCAAGGCTCAGAGACTCCTCCGTCCCCCATTTCCAAGGGTAGGGGAGGGGGGAGTCAATTTTGGATGGGAAACCAAAAATACTCAGAATGGAAAATAAATGGGATATGCCTCAAGGGCAAGGCTCAGAGGCCCCTCCTTCCCCCATTTCTGAGGTTAGGGGAGGAGGGGGTCAATTTTGGAGGGAAAACCAAAAATACTCAGAATCGAAAATAAGCGGGATCTGCCTCAAGGGGAAGGCTCAGAGGCCCTTCGTTCCTCCATTTCTGAGAGCAGGGGAGGGGGGGCGGTCAATTTTAGAGGGAAAACCAAAAATACTCAGAATTGAAAATAAATGGGATCTGCCTGAAGGGCAAGGCTCAGAGGCCCCTCCTTTCCCCATTTCTGAGGGCAGGGGCGGGGGGGGGAGGGGGTCAATTTTGGAAGGAAAATCAAAAATGCTCAGAATCGAAAATAAATGGGATCTGCCACAAGGGCAAGGCTCAGAGGTTCCTCCATCCCCCACCCCCCATTTTTTAAAAATAATTTTTGAATATTTTTAACATGGCATTTTTTTTTAACTTTTTTACGTATCTTAAAATGACATGAAATATGCTTACGGCTCTACCAATCGTACTCTGTGCTTGTTCATAGACACGACGCGGCTTTCCCATTGGTACTCTATGGCAGGCTATCGACACTACCTAGTTTATTGCATGCATTAAATCAATATTTTTACGCAGTGGAAGGATAAACCCACAATTTATATCTGTAAAAAAGTGAAGATGAATTATTTGACGAAAGTATGATAAAATAATCGTCGTGTTGAATGCTGACAAGGAGATATACCTGAACTATGAAACGAGCGCAAGTGGTAACACTATTGGAAATGTATGCATGCGTTGTCATGGCAGCGAGAAGTTAGATTTCTTTGGAGTACCCAAGAATTTCAATCGTGTATACGGTGGATATGCGACAGTAACATTACCAGAGGAATTAGTGCTCAAAGAGAATGCAAACTTAAAAATAATTGTAGATGATTGGGGACAACTCCTTGCTACTGTTGCCGGTAACACATTACCTGTTGATACATCCTATCATCATCTTTCCGGTATTAGTATTTTAAAGAGAACAAGAAGAAGACAAGCATACTCCTGCAATAAAGTCATTAATCATATCTTGTCAATGTGCCAGAACTGCTATCTATGTAAATATAATGTGACAATAGACAGTGAAATCGCAGGCAGAATAAAAAGGACATTAGCAGACAATATCATCAATGAATATAAAGAAGAATTGACGGAAAGTGAAGCGCAAGTGTACTAATAATTTATAATAATGTATTTAACATATTTTTATATTAATATTCTACATATCGTTATTTCATTAAAAATATCTAATGCATTATTTTCTTAAGTTTTCATTATTTTTAAGATATGCTAGAACATCAAACGCTCAGAAGATCTATTAAAAAGGTCAGAGATGTAATAAAAAGAATTTTTAGTGATAAAGGTACAACTAGCAGGCTCAATTTTTCATAGAAGATAGAAAAGTTCAAGTTCTCTTTTGGATTTTACCATAGAACACATTTCAATGCTAATTTCTCCAGATAAAATAAAAAGCTTCCGCTTCAGATTTAAGTTCCCCGAAACATGAAAAATTTTAATTTAACTGCTAAATTTTCCATAGAAGACAGGAAGAGTTACGCTTTGATTGTGATTATTTTGTATGATGATAAAAAGGTCCACTTTAATTCTAAATTTTCTTAAATTCAATTCCGACCTTTCTCAAAGAATTAAATTTGAAGTTTAGTTCTAAATATTTTCCCTGAAGAAGAAAAGTTCAACTTCGATTCTGAATTTTCTCAATGAAAATGAAACAAAATATTGATCAATTCTATTTTCCCAAAATAATTTGAAAAATTTCCACTTCAGTTCAGATTTTTCTCAAAGAGATAAAAAAATTTAAAATGCTCTTCCAAATTTTTCATAGAAGATAGAAAAGTTCAAGTTATCTTCTGAATTTTACCAAAGAACACAATTCAATTCTAATTTCTCCAGAGAAAATAAAAAGCTTCCTCTTCAGTTTTAAGTTCACCAAGACATAAGTTTAAAGTTCTGTTCCAAATATTTTCCCGGAAGAAGAAAAGTTCGACTTCGATTCTGAATTTTCTCAATGAAAATGAAATAAGTTATTGATCAATTCTATTTTCCAAAAATAATATAAAAAGTTTCCACTTCAGTTCAGATTTTCTCAAAGAGATGAAAAAATTTAAAATGCTCTTCCAAATTTTTCATAGAAGATAGAAAAGTTCAAGTTCTCTTCTGAATTTTACAAAAGAACACAATTCAATTCTAATATCTCCAGAGAAAATAAAAAGAGTCCAGTTCAGTTTTATGGTTACCAATACACACAAAATTTTAAGTTCAGTTCGGAATTTGTCCATATAAGATAGGGAAAAATTTACTATGAATGCGATTATTTTCTATTAAGATAAAAACTTTAACTTTAATTCTAAATTTTATTAAATTCAGTTCCAACCTTTGTCAAAGAGATAAAAAAAATTTTAAGTTCTGTTCCAAATATTTTCTCGGAAGAAGAAAAGTTCAACTTCGATTCTGAATTTTCTCAATGAAAATGAAAAAAGTTATTGATCAATTCTATTTTCCCAAAATAATATAAAATTTTCCACTTCAATTCAGATTTTTCTCAAAGAGATGAAAAAATTTTAAATACTGTTCCAAATTTTTCATAGAAGATAGAAAAGTTCAAGTTCTCTTCTGAATTTTACCAAAGAACATAATTCAATTCTAATTTCTCCAGAGAAAATAAAAAGCTTCCACTTCAGTTTTAAGTTCACCAAGACATAAAAAATTTAAAGTTCACTTCTAAATTTTTCCGTAGAAGATAGGAAAAGTTATACTATGATTGTGATTATTTTCCAAGAAGATAAAAAGTTTCACTTTAATTCTAAATTTTTCTGTTCCAAATATTTTCCCGGAAGAAGAAAAGTTCAACTTCGATTCTGAATTTTCTCAATGAAAATGAAATAAGTTATTGATCAATTCTATTTTCCTAATATAATATAAAATTTTCCACTTCAATTCAGATTTTTCTCAAAGAGCTGAAAAAATTTTAAATACCGTTCCAAATTTTTCTTAGAAGATAGAAAAGTTCAAGTTCTCTTCTGAATTTTACCAAAGAACATAATTCAATTCTCATTTCTCCAGAGAAAATAAAAAGCTTCCACTATCCTTTTCTCAGATACATAGGATAAAATTGACAAATTCTAAGTGTTAGAGTGAATAAATTTTTTTTATCAACACCCTTTGGCAGATACATCGGATAAAATTGACAAAATCTAAATTTCAGAATGAATAAATTCATTATCAATATCCTTTGTCGGATATGTCGGATAGAATTGACAAAATCTAAGTATCAGAGTGAATATTTTTTTAACAACATCCTTTGCCAGATACATCGAATAAAATTCATAAAATAAAAGTGCCAGATACATTCTTTGTCAGATACATCAAATAAAATTGAAAAAATCTAAATTTCAGAATAAATAAATGCTTTAACAACATCCTTTGTCGGATATGTCGGATAAAATTGACAGAATCTAAGTGTCAGAGTGAATAAATTTTTCTTATCAACATCCTTTTCTCGGATACATAGGATAAAATTGAAAAAATCTAAATTTCAAAATGAATAAATTCATTATCAACATCCTTTGTCAGATATGTCGGATAGAATTGACAAAATCTAAATTTCAGAATGAATAAATGCTATAGCAATATCCTTTATCGGATGTGTCGGATAAAATTGACAAAATCTAAGTATCAGAGTGACTAAATTCTATATCAACATCCTTTTCTCAGACACATAGGATAAAATTGACAAATTCTAAGTGTCAGTGTGAATAAATTTTTTTTATCAACATCCTTTGTCAGATACATCAAGTAAAATTGACATAATCTAAATTTCAGAGTGAATAAATTCATTATCAACATCCTTTATCGGATATGTCAGATAAAATTGACAAAATATAAGTGTCAGAGTGAATAATTTTTTTATCAACATCCTTTGTCAGATAGGCCTACATCAAATAAAATTGACAAAATTTAAATTTCAGAATGAATAAATGCTTTAACAACATCCTTTATCGGATATGTCGGATAAAATTGACATAATCCAAGTATCAGAGTGACTAAATTCTATATCAACATCCTTTTCTCAAATACATAGGATAAAATTGACAAATTCTAAGTGTTAGAGTGAATAATTTTTTTTATCAACATCCTTTGGCAGATACATCGGATAAAATTGATAAAATCTAAATTTCAGAATGAATAAATTCATTATCTGCATCCTTTGTCGGATATGTCGGATAAAATTGAGAAAATCTAAGTCTCAGAGTGAATATTTTTTTTAACAACATCCTTTGTCAGATAAATCAAATAAAATTGACAAAATCTAAATTTCAGAATGAACAACTGCTTTAACAATATCCTTTATCGGATATGTCGGATAAAATTGACATAATCTAAATTTCAGAAAAAATAAATGCTTTAACAACATCCTTTATCGGATATGTCAGATAAAATTGACAAAATCTAAGTGTCAGAGTGAATAATTTTTTTTATCAACATCCTTTGGCAGATACATCGGATAAAATTGACAAAATCTAAATTTCAGAATGAATAAAATTCATTATCAACATCCTTTGTTGGATATGTCAGGTAAAATATAAATGCCAGAGTGAATAATTTTTTTTTATTATCAACATCCTTTCTCAGATACATCAAATAGAATTGACACAATATAAATTTCAATATAAATAAATGCTTTAACAACATCCTTTATCAGATATGTCGGATAAAATTGACAAAATCTAAGTGACAGAGTGAATAAAGTTTTTTATCAACATCCTTTTCTCGGATACTTATCGGATATTTTGGATAAAATTGACAAAATCTAAGTATCAAAGTGACTAAGTTCTATATCAACATCCTTTTCTCAGATACATAGGATAAAATTGACAAATTCTAAGTGTTAGAGTGAATAATTTTTTTATCAACATCCTTTGGCAGATACATAGGATAAAATTGACAAAATATAAATTTCAGAATGAATAAATTCATTATCAACATCCTTTGTGGAATATGTCAGATAAAATTGACAAAATCTAAGTATCAGAGTGAATATTTTTTTTAACAACATCCTTTGCCAGATACATCGAATAAAAGACGACACACACACATACACACATATATTAAACATACAAAGAGACGACACATGCACAGAGACGACACCCACACAGAGACGACACAAACACAGAGACGACAAACACACAAACAGACGACACACACACACACATAGAGACGACACACACACATACATTACAGAAACAAATAGTCGACTCACACATACAAAGGAAAAACACATATAAACGACACACACACACACACACAGAGACGAAAGACACACATAGAGACAACACATACACAGAGACAACAGACACATAGAGAGATGGCACCCACACAGAGACGGTACACACACAGAGATGACACACACACACAGAAACGACACACACGCAGGGACGACACGCACACACACACACACAGAGACGACACACACAAAGTGAGGACTTACACATAGAAACGACACACGCACAGAGACGACAAACACACAGAGACGACACACATAGAGCGACAACACACACATACACACACACACACACACACACACGCAGAGACGACAAACACACAGAGACAACACACACAAAGAGACGACACACACAGAATGAAACTGAATTACAATATGAATATGATCAGGAATTGTTTACAAGTCAGGTTGGCCGAGTGGTTAAGGCGCTAGACTCAAGATCTGGTCCCCATACGGGATCGTGGGTTCGAACCCCACACCTGACAATTTTTTTTCTTATGTAGGCTATTTTTTTCTTTCATCATGTCTTGTGATTTCACTAAATAACTTCTGTAAAAGGATTTATGCAGAACTTAAATTGTTAGGGTCTTTAATAGATTAAATAAAAAAAACTAGAAAAGTGCAAAATGTTCAAATTCTCTTTTGAATTATCTTAAAGAAGAGAAAAAAGTGAGCTCAATTCTGAACTTTACCAATGAAACTGAATTACAATATGAATATGTTCACGAATTGTTTACAAGTCAGGTTGGTCGAGTGGTTAAGGCACTAGACTTAGGATCTGGTCCCAATACGGGGTCGTGGGTTCGAGCCCCACACCTGAAAATATTTTTCTTATTCTAAATCTTTTGAAACAGCCTCTATTTCTGACCGTTTAAGTTTTGTTGTTAGTGTTGTCAGTCAAAAGCTATGATCTTGAGAAAAGAGCTTGAGAAAATTGCCTGATTATCGAAAAATGGAGAAACACCCTCCAAAAGTCGACAGGAATGCCCCCCTCTGGCTCTTTTGAAAGTACTAAAAACACTTTAGCATAAAGAACGAGGTATTGACTAGGGAGCGAACACCACCGATGTCTCTGATTGGCTCCTAAAAAATGGTAAATTCCACTATTTAGTGCCCCCCCTCCGGCCAAACTCTTTCTTGAAGTCACCATTGAGTGTACACCACGACGGCGCATACATAGTGAGAGAGACATGCAAAGTCAACAGCTTTATTTTATTTTTTAAGGTTAATTTAGACGAAGTTGCGTGCGTGCACGTAGCTTTTGACTGACAGCACTAACATCAAAACTTAAACGGTCAGAAATAGAGGCTGTTTCCAAAGATTTAGAATAAGAAAAAAATTGTCAGGTGTGGGGTTTAAACCCTCGACCTAGTATTGGGACCAGATCTTGAATCTAGCACCTTAGCAACTCGACCAGCCTGAATTATAAACAATTCCTGGACATATTCATATTGTAATTAAGTTTCATTGGTAAAGTTCAGAATTAAGCTAACTTTTTTTCTCTTCTTTAAGGAAATTCAGAAGTGAATTTGAACATTTTACACTTTTGTAGTTTTTTTTATTTAATATATTAATGGGCCTAACAATTTAGGTTCTGCATAAATCCTTTTAAGGAAGTTATTTAGTGAAATCACAAGACATGTTGAAAGAAAAAAAGTACATAAGAAAAAAAATTGTCAGGTGTGGGGTTCGAACTCACGACCCCGTATGGGGACCAGATCTTGAGTCTAGCGCCTTAGCCACTCGGCCAACCTGACTTGTAAACAATTCCTGATCATATTCATATTGTAATTCAGTTTCATTCTGTGTGTGTCGTCTCTTTGTGTGTGTTGTCTCTGTGTGTTTGTCGTCTCTGCGCGCGCGCGTGTGTGTGTGTGTGTGTGTGTGTGTGTGTGTTGTCCCTCTATGTGTGTCGTCTCTGTGTGTTTGTCGTCTCTGTGCGTGTGTCGTCTCTTTGTGTAAGTCGTCATTTTGTTTGTGTCGTCTCTGTGTGTGTGTGTGCGTGTCGTCCCTGCGTGTGTGTCGTCTCTGTGTGTGTGTGTCATCTCTGTGTGTGTACCGTCTCTGTGTGGGTGCCGTCTCTCTGTGTGTCTGTTGTCTCTGTGTTTGTGTTGTCTCTATGTGTGTGTGTCGTCTGTGTGTGTGTGTGTCGTTTCTGTGTGTTTGTACTTTCTCTGTGTGAGTCGTCTCGTTTTGTATGTAGTGTCTGTGTGTTTGTCGTCTCTGTGTGTGTGTGTGTCGTCTCTGTGTGTTTGTATCGTCTCTCTGTGTTTGTGTTGTCTCTGTGTGTGTGTCGTCTCTGTGTGGGTTGCGTCTCTGTGCATGTGTCGTCTCTTTGTATGTTTTATATCTGTGTGTGTGTGTCGTCTTTTATTCGATGTATCTGGCAAAGGATGTTGTTAAAAAAAAATATTAGCTGTGATATTTAGATTTTGTCAATTTTATCTGACATATCTGACAAAGGATGTTGATAATGAATTTATTCATTCTGAAATTTATATTTTGTCAATTTTATCCGATGTATCTGTCAAAGGATGTTGATAAAAAAATTATTCACTCTAACACTTAGAATTTGTCAATTTTATCCTATTTATCTGAGAAAAGGATGTCGATATAGAACTTAGTCACTTTGATACTTAGATTTTGTCAATTTTATCCGAAATATCCGATAAGTATCCGAGAAAATAATGTTGATAAAAAAATTTATTCACTCTGTCAGTTAGATTCTTTCAATTTTATCCGACATATCCGATAAAGGATGTTATTAAAGCGTTTATTTATATTGAAATTTAGATTTTGTCAATTTTATTTGATGTATCTGACAAAGGATTTTGATAATAAAAATAAATTATTCACTCTGGCACTTATATTTTATCCGACATATCCGACAAAGGATGTTGATAATGAATTTATTCATTCTGAAATTTAGATTTTATCAATTTTATCCGATGTATCTGCCTAAGGATGTTGACAAAAAAAATTTATTCACTCTGACAATTAGATTTTGTCAATTTTATCTGACATATCCGATAAAGGATGTTGTTAAAGCATTTATTTATTCTGAAATTTAGATTATGTCAATTTTACCCGACATAAAGGATGTTGTTAAAGCAGTTATTCATTCTGAAATTTAGATTTTGTCAATTTTATTTGATTTATCTGACAAAGGATGTTGTTAAAAAAAAATATTCACTCTGATACTTAGATTTTGTTAATTTTATTCAACATATCCGACAAAGGATGTTGATAATGGATTTATTCATTCTGAAGTTTAGATTTTGTCAATTATATCCGATTTATCTGCCAAAGGATGTTGATAAAAAATTTATTCACTCTAACACTTAGAATTTGTCAATTTTATCCTATATATCTGAGAAAAGTATGTTGATATAGAGTTTAGTCACTCTGATACTTAGATTATGTCAATTTTATCCGACATATCCGATAAAGGATGTTGTTAAAGCATTTATCCATTCTGAAATTTAGATTTTGTCAATTTTATTTGATGTATCTGACAAAGGATGTTGATAAAAAAATTATTCACTCTGACACTTATATTTTGTCAATTTTATCCGACATATCCGATAAAGGATGTTGATAATGAATTTATTCACTCTGAAATTTAAATTTTGTCAATTTTATTTGATGTATCTGACAAAGGATGTTGATTAAAAAAAAATGTATTCACACTGACACTTAGAATTTGTCAATTTTATCCTATGTGTCTGAGAAAAGGATGTTGATATAGAATTTAGTCACTTTGATACTTAGATTTTGTCAATTTTATCCGACATATCCGATTAAGGATATTGTTATAGCATTTATTAATTCTGAAATTTAGATTTTGTCAATTTTATCCGACATATCCGACAAAGGATGTTGATAATGAATTTATTTATTCTGAAATTCAGATTTTGTCAATTTTATCCTATGTATCCGAGAAAAGGATGTTGATAAGAAAAATTTGTTCACTCTGACACTTAGATTTTGTCAATTTTATCCGACATAACCGATAAAAGATGTTGTTAAAGCATTTATTTATTCTGAAATTTAGATTTTGTCAATTTTATTTGATGTATCTGACAAAGAATGTTGATAACAAAAAAAAATTATTCACTCTGGCACTTTTATTTTATCAATTTTATTCGATGTATCTGGCAAAGGATGTTGTTAAAAAAAATATTCACTCTGATACTTAGATTTTGTCAATTCTATCCGACATATCCGACAAAGGATGTTGATAATGAATTTATTCATTCTGAAATTTAGATTTTGTCAATTTTATCCGATATATCTGCCAAAGGATGTTGATGAAAAAATTTAATTACTCTAACACTTAGAATTTTTCAATTTTATCCTATTTATCTGAGAAAAGGATAGTGGAAGCTTTTTATATTCTCTGGAGAAATTAGAATTGAATTATGTTCTTTGGTAAAATTCAGAAGAGAACTTGAACTTTTCTATCTTCTCTGAAAAATTTGGAACGGTATTTAAAATTTTTTCATCTCTTTGAGAAAAATCTGAAATGAAGTGGAAAATTTTATATTATTTTAGGAAAATAGAATTGATCAATAACTTATTTCATTTTCATTGAGAAAATTCAGAATCGAAATTGAACTTTTCTTCTTCCGGGAAAATATTTGGAACAGAAAAATTTAGAATTAAATTGAAACTTTTTATCTTCATGGAAAATAATCACAATCATAGTATAACTTTTCCTATCTTCTACGGAAAAATTCAGAAGTGAACTTTAAATTTTTCATGTCTTGATGAACTTAAAACTGAAGTGGAAGCTTTTTATTTTCTCCGGAGAAATTAGAATTGAATTATATTCTTTGGTAAAATTCAGAAGTGAACTTGAACTTTTCTATCTTCTATGAAAAATTTGGAACAGTATTTAAAATTTTTTCATCTCTTTGAGAAAAATCTGAATTGAAGTGGAAAATTTTATATTATTTTAGGAAAATAGAATTGATCAATAACTTATTTCATTTTCATTGAGAAAATTCAGAATCGAAGTTGAACTTTTCTTCTTCCGGGAAAATATTTGGAACAGAACTTTAAATTTTTTTATCTCTTTGAGAAAGGTTGGAATTGAATTTAAGAAAATTTAGAATTAAAGTGAAACTTTTTATCTTCATAGAAAATAATCACAATCATAGTATAACTTTTCCTATCTTCTACGGAAAAATTTAGAAGTGAACTTTAAATTTTTTATGTCTTGGGACTTTTCTTCTTCCGGGAAAATATTTGGAACAGAACTTAAAAATTTTTAATCTCTTTGAGAAAGGTTGGAATTGAATTTCAGAAAATTTAGAATTAAAATTAAAGTTTTTATCTTCATAGAAAATAATCGCAATCATAGTAAAACTTTTCATATCTTCTATGGACAAATTCAGAACTGAACTTTAAATTTTTTATGTCTTGGTAAACATAAAACTTAACAGGAAGCTTTTTATTTTCTCTGGATAAATTAGAATTGAATTGTGTTCTTTGGTAAAATTCAGAAGAGAACTTGAACTTTTCTATCTTCTATGAAAAATTTGGAAGAGTATTTTAAATTTTTTCATCTCTTTGAGAAAAATCTGAACTGAAGTGGAAACTTTTTACATTATTTTGTGAAAATAGAATTGATCAATAACTTATTTCATTTTCATTGAGAAAATTCAGAATCGAAGTTTAACTTTTCTTCTTCCGGGAAAATATTTGGAACAGAACTTTAAATTTATGTCTTGGTGAACTTAAAACTGAAGAGGAAGCTTTTTATTTTCTCTGGATAAATTAGAATTGAATTGTGTTCTTTTGTAAAATTCAGAAGAGAACTTGAACTTTTCTATCTTCTATGAAAAATTTGGAAGAGCATTTTAAATTTTTTCATCTCTTTGAGAAAATCTGAATTGAAGTGGAAACTTTTTATATTATTTTTGGAAAATAGAATTGATCAATAACATTTCATTTTCATTGAGAAAATTCAGAATCGAAGTTGAACTTTTCTTCTTCCGGGAAAATATTTGGAACAAAACTTTAAATTTAATTCTTTGAGAAAGGTCGGAATTGAATTTAAGAAAATTTAGAATTAAAGTGGACCTTTTTATCTTCATGGAAAATAATCACAATCATAGTATAACTTTTTCTATCTTCTACGGAAAAATTTAGAAGTGAACTTTAAATTTTTCATGTCTCGGTGAACTTAAAACTGAAGTGTAAGCTTTTTATTTTCTCTGGTGAAATTAGAATTGAAATGTGTTCTATGGTAAAATTCAGAAGAGAACTTGAACTTTTCTATCTTCTATGAAAAATTGAGTCTGCTAGTAGTACCTTTATCTCTAAAAATTCTTTTTCTTACATCTTTGACCTTTTTAATAGATATTCTGAACGTTTGACGTTCTAGCATACCCTAAAAATAATGAAAACTTAACAAAATAATGCATAAGATATTTTTAATGAAATAGCGACATGTAGAATATTAATATAAAAATATGTTAAATACATTATTATACATTATTAGTATACTTGCGCTTCACTTTCCGTCAATTTATCTTTATATTCATTGATGATATTGTCTGCTAATGTCCTTTTTATTCTGCCTGCGATTTCACTGTCGATTGTCACATTATTTTTACATAGATAGCAGTTTTGGCACATTGACAAGACATGATTAATGACATTATTGCAGGAGTATGCTTGTCTTCTTCTTGTTCTCTTTAAAATGCTAATACCTGAAAGATGATGATAGGATGTATCAACAAGTAATGTGTTACCGGCAACATTAGCAAGGAGTTGTCCCCAATCATCGACAATTATTTTTAAGTTTGCATTCTCTTTGAGCACTAATTTCTCTGGTAGTGTTACTCTCACATATCTACCGTTTACACGATTGAAATTCTTGGGTACTCCAAAGAAATCTAACTTCTCGCTGCCATGACAACGCATGCATACATTTCCAATAGTGTTACCACTTGCGCTCGTTTCATAGTTCAGGTATTTCTCCTTGTCAGCATTCAACACGACGATGATTTTATCATGTGCACATACTTTCGTCAAATAATTCATCTTCACTTTTTTACAGATATGAATTGTGTGTTAATCCTTCCACTGCGTAAAAATACTGATTTAATGCACGCAATAAACTAGGTAGTGTCGATAACCTGCTATAGAGTACCAGTGGTAAAGCCACGTCGTGTCTATTAACAAGCATAGAGAGCGATTGGTAGAGCCGTAAGCATATTTCATGTCATTTTAAGATACGTAAGAAAGTAAAAAAAAATGCCATGTTAAAAAAAATCAAAAATTATTTTTAAAAAAAATGGAGGGGGGGGGGAGGGGCCTCTGAGCCTTCCCCTTGAGGTAGATCCCATTTATTTTTGATTCTGAGCATTTTTGATTTTCCCTCCAAAATTGACCCCCCGCCCCAGCTCTCAGAAATGGGGGAACGAAGGGCCTCTGAGCCTTCCCCGTGAAGCCGATCCCGTTTTTATTCGATTCTGAGTATTTTTGATTTTCCCTCCAAAATTTGACCCCCCCCTCCCTTAACCTCAGAAATGGGGGAAGGAGGGGCCTCTGAGCCTTGCCCTTGAGGCAGATCCCGTTTATTTTCGATTCTGAGTATTTTTGGTTTTCCCTCCAAAATTGACCCCCCCCTCCCCTGCCCTCAGAAATGGGGGAAGGAGGGGCCTCTGAGCCTTACCCTTGAGGCAGATCCCGTTTATTTTCGATTCTGAGTATTTTTTGTTTTCCCTCTAAAATTGACCCCCCCTCCCCAGCCCTCAGAAATGGGGGAACGAAGGGCCTATGAGCCTTCCCCTTGAGACAGATCCCGTTTATTTTCGATTCTGAGTGACCGGTAGAAATGTCTTCCTATAGGACCGTTAGAAATATCTTCCTATAAACGTTAGACCCTATTTTAAATTGACAATGCTGTTCAAACATCACTTGTGTATTATACAGACCACATCGGAGAGGTAAAGCTAGGTCAACTCACAATGTCATTCTATCGTCGTTAGCCATTTGCATAGACTGATGTTGTTTCAAATTTATAACAAATTACCTGAGTTAACAACCCCTTCGGGGTTACCTTAACTGTTAATCAGTTTAATCCTTTTTTTTCTCCACCATCATACAATCCAATCACTGAATAGTATCATTCACAATCCTATTATTCAAAACATTAATTAATATCGTTCATAGTGTCCAATTTGCAAATTCCTTATATTTTGAAAACATTAATATTCTACTCGCTCACTTTGAAAAACCAACCCATACTAGACCCAACAAACCATACAAGACATACAAAAATAGATTATAGCCACATACCACGACTATGCCCACCAAACCTGACTATACCCACAAAACCATAATATATCTACCAAACAAGATTATACCCACCAAACCAGACTATACCTATCCAACCAGACGTGAGGGAGTTCTGAATCTCTTTGAATAGGTGTAGAGGGGCATCGGAATTCCATATGGCTGTTAGAATTCCTTGCTATAGGGGCATCAGAATTCAATATGTACTATCTACTATTAGACCTTTTCCCAAGGGCTGTCGGAGGTCATGTTATCTCCAAAAACATGGTTATTACGTTTTTCAACTATGCTGAACAAAATAGCATTCTCAGACACTTGATCGGACGATTTTGGGAAAAAAGTGGCGTGGGAAGGGGCCTAGTTGCTCTCCAATTTTTTTTTTGATTCTATGAATTCCAGGGGGTCTTTCCCGATTTTTTCAAAAATCAGGCAAATATTCTCAGGCTCGTAACCCTTGATGGGTAAGACTAAACTTAACAAAACTTATATATTTAGAATTACCACAAAAATCTAATTTTTTTTATATATCTTTTGGTATCAAAATTTCTTATTATAGAGTTTTGGTTACTATTGAGCAGGGTTGCTCCTTACTTACAGTTTGTTACCACGAGCTGTTTGATATTGTAGATACACCATTTCGATAATCGGGGTACCAATATTGTGCTTGGGTTCAATATGCTCCTTAAAATTCTCTGAAAGTTTAACTTAATATCCCTTCACTGTTCGTGAGATACTTAAGGTCTACTGTTTTTACAACCTGGATGTATATAAAGCTGGATCGTTACGAGGGGGTCAAGAAGGAGTTACCCCCCCCCCCAATTAATTTAGATAATATTTATTAAGTAAATTTTAACCGCTTTAAGTTTCAGTTTCGTTCTTTACTTCGAGCAGATTTTTTTCAATTAATTCATCCTCGTTTTTAATACAAAAAAAAGAAAAAAACGCGGAAAATAGGGGATTTGTTATGCATCCTAATATGTTCCACATTGATATTTATACAGATAAACAGATAAAACTTTATCGTCAAGTAAATAGATGAGACTAGTTAATGGCAAAACAGCGAAAAGGTACTATACTTTCTATTTCACCAGTTTTTATCAGGTCAATTTTTTTCTCCTGATAGTTATAACCTTTATCAACAAAAAAAATAAAATAAGTAAAGCCAAGACAGATAGCCCGGGTAAGAGGCAAATCTGGCATAAGCCAGATTTTAATTAATTTAATTTTTAAATTAAAATCAAGTTGTTGCGGGCATAAAGCCATGGTTAATTGTAGAAAAAGCCAAGACAGATAGTCCAGTTGAGTGGCAAATCTGGCATAAGCTCTATTTAGGATTGTATAAAATAATGTCATTTCACTTGTTGATAGATAAATCTATAATCCATCTGTCCATACATAATTCCTAGGGCAGAACTAAGGTAGATAGTCATATAACTAAGGGATGAAAGATCGGATTGATTTTTAATTAAATTAAAATCAAAATTTGAAAATATCCTTATATTTATCAACAACTAGAATGACATAATTTATATAGTATCCTAAAAAGGGTTTATGCCAGATTTGCCTCTCACCCAGACCTTCGGTCTTAGCCTTTTCTAGGATTAGCCATGGCTTGATACCCGCAACTACTTGATTTTAATTAAATTAAAAAATTTTATTACAAATTTGATTTGATGATAAGATAGACCCGGTTGAAGAGTAACCGAAACTCTAAGAAACGGAATTTTACCAATAGATACATCAAAAGAATTGGATTTTTAGGCTGATTTCAAATATACAAGTTTCATCAAGTTTAGTCTTACCAATCAAAAGTTACATGCCTAAGTAAATTTGCCTTATTTTTGAAAAAAGGGGAAAACACCCCCCCCCCCTCAAGTCAGAGAATTCATAGATTCAGTGTATCAGAACACCCTAATGTATAAGTTTTAAGCTCCTATATCAATAAACGTGGAATTTTAAATTTTTTTGCCAGAAAAAAGATCACAGATCCATGTTTATTTGTTTGTTTTTTTCCTAGGGTTGATTGTATAGACCCTGTGGTCATATAATATCGCGAGAGGGCTGATGTGAATGGAAATTAAAAGTTTCAGTGCCCTTTTAAGGTGACTAAAAAAATTGGAGGGTAATTAGGCCTCCTCCCACGCTTATTTTTTCCTAAAGTCACCGGATCAAAATTTTTAGATAGCCATTTTGTTCAGGATAGTCAAAGAATCTAGAATTTTGTCTTTGAGAATGACTTAATCCCCCACAGTCCCCTGGGAAAAGGGCTGCAAATTGTGAACTTTGTTCATTGTGTACATATAGTGTAGGTTATTGCGAAGCATACAGACATTTTCAAGGGGGATTTTTTCTAGTGGGGAGAAGGGTCGGGTGGAGCGGGTTACATGGGAAGATCTTTCCATGGAGGAATTTCTTTGGGGGAAAGGAATATTCCATGAAGGGGGCACCGAATTTCCCAGAATTATTCAAAAAATCGATCAGAAACTAATAAAAAACATGTTTTTCAACTAAAAGTAAGGAGCAACATTAAAACTTAAAACAAACAGAAATTATTGGGTTTATGAGGGAGTTCGTCCCCTCGTCAATATCTTGCTCTTTACGCTAAAGTTTTTAAGTACTTTCAAAAGAGCTATTTATTGTAATAAAACGGCCTTTGTGAGTCAGGGGTCATTCTTAAAGAATTGGAACAAAATTAAAACTTTAGCGTAAAGAGCGAGGTATTGACCAGGGAGCGAACCCCCTCATATACGTAATAATTTCTTTTCACTTGAAGTTTTAATGTTCCTCCTTACTTTCAGTTGAAAAAACTTGTTTTTTTTATCTTATACGTCCTAAAATCTATCAGTTCAAGAATAGATTGTCTTGTTTTAAAACATTCAAAAATGGATATGAATATATCCTCTACATCTGCAAATACGATATAAATGGGATCACTGAATAAAACAAGAAATCATCGAAAATAATATTTTTGTAATTGAAAAACCTGGAAAAGAAATAATCGAAAAAGAAAATAAGACTTACTGCTTTTAATAAGAACATTCGCACTGTAGCTAAATAGGTCCAATCGGCTGTAGTTTGGTCACAAAAATTAGTTGAGGGGGGGGGGGTAGCTCCAGAAATCATTTAATTTTTATAATTTTTTACTTCCAATGATTAAATCAAAACTCCAATATAGCTCCAAATTTTCTTATTTCTGACTGAAATGCCTAGTAAGACCTGATAAAACGCCCTATTCCTTACGCTTTGGATTCACATGCTAATCACTTAATATAGAACTGCCTTTAAGTACAATACCATGCTGACTTCTCGCTATTTTTACTCTTATAAATACTCTTTTAACCAGCTCCAAAAAAGAATTGACGTAAATGCACTGAGGATCTTTACTGTTACTAGTCGCATTTCACGTAACGCCGGTCGCCAGCGCTCCTTTTTTGACGTTTTCTCAAAATTTCTGCTGCAAGTAGGATAAAGGGGATCCGAACAATATATGTATATTTTTTCTCACAATTTTTGAAATTTCATGCTCACATATATGCGGTACCAACCCATACTCTTTATCTCTTGTTATCAGTGTTACGTGCCGAACTAGGAGACTGAGCTTCGCTTGGTGAAGAAATTTTACACATAAGAAATTTTCAGTTTTTCCTCTTCCACGAATGTATAACCCCCCCCCCCCCGTCATCCTAATTAAGACAAAAAATTAAAGTGATGTTTCTAGATTTCTTTTTTTTCAATTTACAAAGATACAAAGGGGAAGGTAGCTTTCAAATTTTAGGTGTGAATTTTTCCCATTTGATTCGCATCCCTGGCAAGTGTTACTAATCTAAGGTTTCTGCCGCAATGCTGCCAAGATGTGTTGAGTTTCACTGGATATTATCAATCAAACAATGCTCAACATATAAGTTAATAATTCACACTTTTTTTGATTATTTTAAATTAAAAATACTGTCGCTATTTCAAATTTAAGGAAAATTTCTAGGGGGGATTCTCCATGGAGGAGAATTTCTGCAGGGGTATGAAAAATTTGCCCCAGAGTCTTTCCATTAAATTTTTTTAATGGAAAAGCAGCCCAGAGTACACTCTTTGGGTACCATGTGGCATTTTATGATTGCCAAATTAGGTCAAATTTATAAAGAGCGATTAAATATAAAAATGAGTCTATAAATGAGCCCATAATTAGCTCTCCATGACATCCATGTGTTTTGGCCTAGCCTTTCCATTCCAAAAATATCCCCCAAATTACTCTTTTAGTTTACCATGTGGCATTTCGTGACGGTCTTGTCGACTCTAATCATAGGCAGCGTGATAGCGCTGCCTAAATAAAGAACGATGTGGGCACAATGTACTATTTATATTTCTTTTTTCTTCTCCCTACCCGGGCAGTTCGTATCGAAGGAGTTGTCCTAGAAATTTCAAAAAGGGTTCATTCGATTGGAAATTGGAGTGACTAGTGCCCTTTTTAATGGTCGAAACTGATTGGAGGGCAACTAACCCCCCCCCCCCTCATGCCCACCATTCAACCCAAACACATCCAATCAAAATTTTGAGATAGCCATTTTGTTCAGTGTAGTTGATTTCCAGATAGAAATTATATTTTTGAGGAGGACACTCCCCCACAACCCTCGGGGAAAGGGTTTTAAGTTATGCCCTGGAGGCATTTAAGGTTTTTATAGAAGGCGTTGTCGTAGAAATTCCCCCACGGACATCCCCAATACATCCAATCAAAATTTTGGGGTTACTCTTTTGCTCAGCGCAATGGATTTCCGTATATAACATATTTTTTGAGGAGGACCCTCTTCAACAACCCTCGGGGCTAGTGTTTTAATTTATGCCCTGGGGCCATATAAGAACGATGTTGGCACTATGTATCAGTTATTTTTTTTTTTCCTTTAGAGCAGGGCACTGCGTATCAAAGAAGTTGTTGTAGAAAATTCGAAAAGGGCTCATTCAATTGGAAATTGGAATGGCTTGTGCCCTTTTTAATAGTCGAAAGTGATTGGAAGGCAACTAACAACCCTTCCACGCCCACCATTTCCTGAAACACATCCAATCAAATTTTTAGATAGCCATTTTGTTCAGCGTAGTTGATTTCCACATAAATACTATGTTTTTAAGGAGGACTCTCCCCCACAGCCCTCAAGGCAATGGTTGTAAGTTATGCCCTAGGGGCATATGAGGTTTTTATCAAAGGCGTTGTCGTAGAAACTCCAAAAAGGCTCATTCGATTGGAAATTCAAAGGGCTAGTGCCCTTTTTAATAGTTGAAAGTGATTTGAGGGCAACTAGCCCCCATCTCTCGCCCACCTTTCCCCAAACACATCCAATCAAAATTTTGAGATATCTATTTTGTTCAACGTAGTCGAAAGTTCTGGAAATTAGTTCTTTTAGGATGATAACCCCATCAGAGCCCTCAGTGCAAGGGTTGTAAGTTATGCCCTGGGGCCACATAAGGTTTAAATAGAAAGTTGTTGCAGAAATTTCAAAAGGGTCTCAATTGATTGGAAATTGAAACTGCCCTTTTTAATAGTCGAAAGTATGTAGAGAGTAATTAACCGACACCTTTCACGCCCACCATTTCCCCAAACACATTCAATCAAAGTTTAGAGATTACCATTTTGTTCAACGTAGTTGAAAGTTCTGGAAATTATGTATTTAAGGATGACAAACCCCCCTGAGTCCCCAGGGCAAAGATTGTAAGTTATGCCCTGGGGGCATATACGGTTTTTAATGATAGAGGTGTCGTAAAAACTTCAAAAGGGGCTCATTCAATTGGAAATTGAGAGGGCTAGTGCCCTTTTAAAAAGTTGAAAGTTATTGGACGGTAACTAACCCCCCTCTCACGCACACCATATCCCCAAACACATGCAATCAAAATTTTCAGATAGCCATTTTGTTCAACGTAGTAGAAAGTTCTAGAAATTAGGTCGGTGAGGATGAATAACCCCCCCCTATCAGCCCTCAGGCTGGGGGTTGTAAGTTATGCCCTGGGGACATATAAGGTTTTTATTGAAAGCGTTGTCGTAAAAACTTTAGAAGGGCTCATTTGATTGGAAATTGAAACGACTAGTGCCTTTTTTTAATAGTTGAAAGTGATTGGAGAAAGACTAACGCCCCTCTCACGCCCACCATTTTGCCAGACACATCCCATCAACATTTTGAGATAGCCATTTTGTTTAACGTAGTTGCAAGTTCTGGAAATTAGGACTTAGAGGATGACAACCACCCTCACAGCCCTTAGGTTAAGAGTTGTAATTTATGCCCTGGGGGTATATAAGGTGTTTATAGGAACTGATGTCGTAGAAACTCAAAAAAGGGCTCATTCGATTGGAAATCGAAAGGCCTAGTGCCCTTTTTAATAGTCGAAAGTGATTGGAAAGCTTGAACTTTTTTATAGTAAAGATTGATGTGGGTATAATGTATTATTTTTGTTGTTGTTGTTGTTGCTTAGACCAGGGCACTTTTTATCGAAGGAGTTGTCGTAGGAACTTCGAAAAGGGCTCATTCGATTGAAAATAGAAAGGGCTGATGCCCTTTTTAATATTCGAAAGTGATTGGAGGGAAACTAATCCCCCTCCCAATCCCACTCTCCCATTTCTTTTTATGTTCAAGAACTAAATGTTGCCATAAGATTAAATCAAAATGCTTTGTGTTAATGCTAATTCCCAATAAGGCATCTCAGCAGTATCCCAAGAACGACTGAGGGTATTATGTTCAAACTTTCGGGGCTGATTCTGCTCTTAGAATTTAACCAAATCAAAATGGCGTAAGTGTATCCAAGCTATCAAAGAAAGTAAACAGATTTTTTAGCGAATGGTATCAAGTTTTTCATTTCAGGTCAACTAGAGGAGGTATGAAACTAAATTAAACACTATTATCTGTGTCCATATGTTTAAGAGGTTCTATGTTGTTAAAAATTAATGAAAAATTTTCTCCAGCATACAAATAGCAGGCCAAACTAAAAATTCTTAAAAAAACGAAAAGATTTAAAGTATTATTTTCTTTTTCTCTGAAAAGACTATGTCAATATAAAACGAACAGAAATAAATTAACAAAACTTTTTCCACAAAATAAGTTTTTCAAAGAAAAGTAAAGAACTCCATTAAACAAAAAATGAGCATTAATAAAATCAAATAATCTACCAAGCGTAAAACTACCGAAAATCAGCATCGATAAATAAATGAAACCCAAAACGAACAGAAATTACAATAAATAACGGAGTCAAACTCAAAACGAGTAGAAAATAACATAAGTTGGGCGCAAAACCCCTATGCCCTCCCAAGGCCAGAGCAAAATTTGCACTTTACTGAAAAAAATATAAATGTTTTTAATTTCACAACTTTAATAAATCAAATAATATTAACATTTTGATTACTAAATATCAGTATATGTATATTAAACTGCCAATACACATTCATTTATATTTTTTCAAGTAACCGAGTAACGTCTTTGCTGAATAGTAACTTTTCTTCGTTATTGCTTCAAGAAAAATATCCTATTGAAAACTTAGAGAAGGAATTAAGGAACTTTACTTTTAACCGCTTGGTATATACCCCCCCATGAGGTGAAAGAGCGCATGCACATATGGTCCCAGGATCGGGACCGCTGGGCCGCTAATTATTCTGTAAATTATTAGTTAAGAGAAAGTGCGTCCGTAGGTTCAGCGATGTAAGATGGCCAAACTTTCAGTTCCTTAACCAGTTCCGTAAAAACTAGCTTTGTCCAGCTCTCAACTTTGATGTGTTTTATAAATATATTAAAATATACTATTTTTATTTATTTTATTGAGTTATAACAGGCTAATAAAACGAATAAAGGGCAGAGCTTCTTACTTTCTTTCTTTGGTTCAGAACCAACTTTAAAAAAGCAACGGAAAGTGGAACAAGAAGAAAGTATTGAAAAGGGATATGATTCCGATCTCCGTCTTCTTATAGTAACATAACAACAGAAAGTGAAGACAATCTGAACAGTGAAAGCAGCTCAACTTTGACCAAATTAATTAACAAACGTGACTGCATTAATGGTCCAGCACAGGGGCGGATCCATGATTTTTTAGGGGGGTTCAAAATAGGTTGATCCGATAAAATTTTGTTAGGAGCAAGTTTAGTTAACGCAAACTTGAGTTAATGAAGTAAATTACACTACTTTAGACTACACTAGGGGGGAGGGGCGTCCCCCGTGCCCCTTCTGGATCCGCCACTGGTCCAGCATCAGCTTCGGCTGATATTTGTGATTACCTCTTTCAACAAAGAGACTTGAGTTTCCCTTAGACTAACAGAAGAAAATTAGTAACAGAATCATGAGAGTTTTCAGATATTTTAAAAAAACATTTAGGCTTGTGTTTTTCACAAGTTTTCCGATACTTCTTTCCCCAAAGGTGATTTTAAAGGAGGGGGGACTCGCCTCGGGGCAGAAATTTTAGGGAAAAAATTTCAAATAAATAATTTTACATTTATAACCATTTTTTAATTTTTGAAATTTTATCTTTATCAAAATAAAGTATAGGTCATGGTTGGCAGTAATTAACTTACTGTAATACTTATATAATAATACCTAATACTCACTGTAAGAATAAGAAAATTGTAAAGGCCAGAACCACCACTGCTTCCACATGACCATCCCATGCCCATTGACTATCCAGATGTGGACCTCCCCCCCCCAATAAAATGCTGGAGTTAATCCCCTGTGTATATAGTGTCTTTTATTTAGTCGAACTTCCTCCTTAGCAGTCCCTGGAAGTTTCAATTTAATACCCGTACCCGGTCTTGATATCCCAGATCCACACTTTTGAACAATCTGGATGCTCTCATTGTCTTTTGAATTAGTGTCAAACTCATGTCAACTTTCTCTGAAAGTTTTAACTTAATACCCTTAATAATTCAAGCAATATTACTGATACGTCCGTATGAGGACTTTGATGCTGATAGAGTTTTTTGATTTAGTTTAAAAATTCCACCTCTCAATACCCCCTGAAAAACCTAATAAACTTATCTATTCTTAATATACTGAAGATAAGCCCATTTTGACGACCTGAATGCCCCTAGACTGCTTCGATTTAGTTATATAGTAATAGGATTAGGCGTTGTAATTATAGTAGCAGTTTTAGTAGCAGTTACAGACAAATTTGGAGTAGTATTAGCAGTGGTAGTTGCACACATCATTAGTTACAGTTACAAATCGTCACAATATCATGTATATGAGGTCTTCAGCGGTCATAGTCACAAGAAGTCGCAAGTAGCTGTAGTCGCTGTTGCAACTAGTCACAGTCGTAAATAGTCATAGGGGGAAGTATGTAGATTTACGGTTGCAAGTAGTCGTAGTAATAGGCACAAGTAGTTCAAGGCATAGAAGTCATATAATCAAGGCATTGAAGTCATAGGCACAAAAGTCGCAGTTGCAATTAGCCAGAGCCGCAAATAGCCACAGTTGCAGTTGTGATAGCAGAAGTAGCCCTGAAAGGTTCAAGTTGATGCCCTCACGCGTTCCTAAAATATCACAGATATGCCCTTTAGATAACCGGGATGCACTTAGTCTCTTGTGATTTAGGTCAACATTCCCCTCAGGCCATTTTGGGACTTTATTACCCTTAGCCCTTCCGGACCCACCAGGAAAAAAAAATCCCGTTTCTCAATAATAAATCCTATATAAACAATTCGTAAATTGTATAAACTACAACTCTTATCCTCGGGACTGCAGGGGTTTAAGTAATAATCAGAGACATAAATAGTAAACTTTTTGTCTATTCTGAAGAAAACAACTAACTCCGAATTGTTATCAGTATTTAGGGGGGGGGGCCCTAAAAAGGGTATTTGGGACGCGGCTGGCTACACTCGGATCATTTCCACTTCTCAACATATCTTGAAATTTAAAAAAATAATGCCCTCAGTCTGTTCTGAGATATCACAGATACGCCCTTTTGATAACCTGCACGAACGGAGTAACTCTTGCTTTAGTCCAACATCCTTCTCAACATTCCCATAGTGTGTTTTTATCCTGTTTGACCTCTCAACGTCTCCTCAAACCTTCACCTTAATACCTTTATACTTTTCGGAGACATCATGTTCCCCTTCATCTCTTTTAGTACTAATTAATTAAAAAAAACTTTTTCCACACAATAAGTTATTCAAAAAAAGTAAAGAACTCTAAGAAAAAGTAAAGAAGTGCAGAATATAATTTGTACTTTATTGAAAAAAATTCAAATGAATATACATTGTCTGTTCAACATTAACATGCTCATATTTATCCCGTAAAATTTTGATTAATTTTAGTTTTCTTAAAGCTATAAAAGTGAAAACATTTAAAAGAATTTTTTTCATTATAGTAGAAATTATATTCTGGCCTTTAGAAAGCATAGGGGTTTTGAACCCTACTCATATTAATTTCTGCTCGTTTTTAGTTTGACTCTGTTATTTACTTTAGTTTCTGTTTCTTTTATGTTTCATTTATTTGTTGATGCTTATATGTGGAATTTGCATACTTGGTAGATTATTTGGTTCTATTTTTGTGCATTTTTGATTGAACTGAGTTCTTTACTTTTTTTTGAAAAACTTATGTCGTGGAAAATTCTTTTTTCATTAATTTCTGTTTGTTTTATATTGACATGGTCCTTTTTCAGGGAAAAACAAAATAATAATTTGAATCATTCCAGTTTTCCTTTAAAAATTTATGGTTTTGCCTGCTATTTATATGCTGGAGAAACTTTTTCATCAATTTTTAACAACATAAACTCTTTTGAAAATCATGACACAAATAGTAGTGTTTAATTCCATGGGTGCCGGCAGAGGGGCAGGGGGGCGATGCCCCCTCTGGAAATTTGGGACTATAACGTAATTTTAAGTAAGTCAACAGAAAAAAAACAGAATATGGTACAACCATGGGGAAAATGTGCGTTGCCTCATTCATGCATATATATTAATGCATACTCCCGCTATTTACCCGTGCCCCAGCCATTTAAACATTTGAATCTCAATAACTTGGACTATCTGTCTTGGCTTTTCTCTGTCTACAATTACCTAGCGTCTTGATGCAACCTATGCACCCTACTGCAAAATACTTAATAACTTCCCCTGGAAATTTGGGACTATAATGTAATTTTAAGTAAGTCAACAGAAAAAAAGCAGAATATGGTAAAAAGACTACTACTAACAACTCACCGCAGCACCAAGCCGCCTGAAGCCAACACAGCTACGCACGCTCCTCCTCCACCCCAATCTATTCAAAGTCTCCCTTTTTACACCCACCCACGAAGTTCCCGTTTCCTTTAAATCTTTCTTTATGACGTCCTCCCACCCCAGACGGGGACGACCTGCTTTCTGTTTAGCTCTAGATTGTTGGTCGAAAAGAACAATCTTGGGCAATCTGTCATCCTTC
The DNA here is from genome assembly GCF_049724085.1 of Artemia sp. Qi Xiang Cuo. Taxonomy (NCBI): domain Eukaryota; kingdom Metazoa; phylum Arthropoda; class Branchiopoda; order Anostraca; family Artemiidae; genus Artemia; species Artemia sp. Qi Xiang Cuo. Next base: position 49,245,584 of record NC_142814.1, read on the forward strand.
ATCTGCACAACGTGCCCTAGCAATCTCAATATTTCTTTCATTAAAGTCTTAGAGAGTGGTGTTCAACCACATTTTTCGCATTGCCTATTGTTTGAAATACGGTCAGTCAGCCGGGTACCCAGAACAATCCTTAAGCAATTTCTCAGGAAAACATCTAGCAAATCTTCATCCGCTTTTCGGAGCGTCCAAGCTTCAGAGCTATATTTGACCACTGTTATCACTGTAGCTTCTAATATTCTAATCTTGGTTTGCAAACTTATCTTCCTATTCTTCCAGACTTTTTTTAACTGTGAAAAAACACCCTGAGCCTTGGCTATTCTATTTTGAACATCTTCACTGCTTCCACCATCTTTACTAATAATACTAACAAGGTAAGTGAAGCTGCCCACCTGATCAATCTTTTCATTACCCAACGTCACCTTTTCATCTTCACTTATTCCTAGCCTTAGTGACTTAGTCTACCTAATATTAATTTTCAAACCAATTCTAGCACCCTCAACTCGCAAAACCTCTAAAACTTCATTCATTTGGCTCAAACTTTCATCTAGAATGCTTAAATCATCAGCATAATCCAAGTCCAGGAGACTTTTTCTTCTCCATTTGATTCCCTGGTCTCCCATTGCCTTTCCTGTGCTCCTTAAAACAAAGTCCATAAAAAAAAACCCATATAAAGGGGGATAGAACAAAACCCTGCTGTACTCCTGATTTAATACAAAACCAGCTGCTAACATCATTTCCTACCTTAACCGCAGCAATGGTATTACTGAAATAGCACTAATCACTTTAATGTATTCGTCTGGCATACCATACAAGTATAAAACCTTTACTAAAGCTCGTCTATCAACAGAATTGAACGCTTGCTGATAATCTATAAAACTGAGGACAAAAGGTGTTTGAAAACTCAGACACTTCTCAATTATTAGCCTAAGAGTGAAAATTTGGTCGACACATCCTCTCCCTTTTCTAAAACCGCACTGTTCTTGTCTTAAAACTTTGTCTGCGGCATCTCTCAGTCTAAAAAGTATCATATTACTAAGTAATTTACTACCTACAGAGATTGAATGGTAAAACCATGGGTAAAATGTGTGTTGTCCCATTGTTGACTGCCTGCCAATAGATTTTGACCCTATAACGAAAGTGTAAGAGCCTAACTGTTGATAATATTCAATCAAAGAATTAGATTTTTGCGGTGGTCCTAAATATGTATTTGTTTATTAGTAATTATTACAGTTATTAGTACACAAGAAAATTCGTATAGTTAAAGAAAACACAAGGAAAACAATTTAATGAGGGGCAATGCAGTCAACTTTTGCTTGTATTGCCAGATTACCCATGAGCTGATATATGATGTACTTACTTGTATTTGTACTTGTTGCGGGACCAGACGTGGACGCCTCACCCGGTATCTAGAAGACTACGTATTATTGACTCCTATTTGTCGCGATCTTTTGCCAGCTCTTCAGCAAACCGGAGCCAGCAGCTCTCCCACTTTCTGCCAAACTTTCGAAATCGGCCAAGGGGGTCGAGGTCGTTTTTGGCAGTTGTCCACCAATTCTTAAATTGACCGCCAGGTCGCCTGCGCCAATCTGGCAATGGGACAGCTAGAAGGACTTGCTTTATGATGCAGTCATTGGGTCTTCTAAGGACATGACCAAGCCAACGCAGTCTTCTCTGTTTAACAATCATGGCGGTGGGGGATATATGATGCCGCTATGATCAGAAATGTTTCCCCTGAACGAAATGCTGGGAGTTTTTGTATTTTCCCCCCTCAACGGATACGGTTTTTGGTGTTTTATTATCATTTATTTATTTTTCCAGGAGTGATTGCATTTATCTAGTTGTTACTTTGAAAAAGCATTAATTTTTTACAGTTATGAAGTATAAAGGTGTCAAAGATATTGATTTTTGGTATTCAAAATAAAATTGAAAATTTTATTTGATTTTCTTAATCTTAGTTTTAATGTTTTACTCTGAACAAACTACTTTGATGATGCCTTACTTTTTCTAAACAATTGAGTCTAAAGGCATTAAATATTTTCGTGTTTGATAACCAAGTTCAAAACGTCGATATTGTTAAAAAATATTCGTCCAATGCTTCCGCATAGCTCAACAGAACTGAATGCTGGGAATTTATATCTTAGTTTTTCTAAGCAGGCTGTTGTATTATGTTTATTCTTTTAAATTAATTACTCTTTGCATTTTTATATACTTTTACTTTAATTGGCATACTTTTTTCCTTGCCTTTAGAAAAATGTTTTTCTCTAAGCTTCATTAAATAAAAAAGAAGTTTTTTCAACTGAAAATACGGAGCACCATTAAAATTTGAAAAAAAATTAATACGTATATGAGGGGGGTTGTCCCCCTCCTCAATACCTCGCTCTTCACGCTACAGTTTTTCGGCATTTAAAAAATAATTATTTATTGTTCTAATTAAACGACGCTTGTGTTCAGGAGTTATTTTAAAGAATTGGGACAAAAATTTAAACTTTAGCTTAAAGAGCGAAGTTTCGAGGAGGGGGCAACCCCCCTTCATATACGTCATAATTTCTGTTTGTTTTAAGTTTTAATGTTGCTCCTAACTTTCGGCTGAAAAAACTTTTTTTTTTTATTTAATTTCTGATCGTTTTTTAAATAACACCAGGATACCTGGCTCCACCTCCAGGGAAAAATCCCTCTTCCCACAGAAATATCAATTGGGCAGTTCAATCCTCCCAAGAATTTGCCCCAGAAAATTACCCTTAACATCTCCACACCTAAAATTGAATCGGTAAAGACAAAGTTAGACATATAAAGAATTTCGCATTGAAATTCTGGCAAATTCACCAAGTGTAAAATTTCCCCTAAAAAGGTTTCCCCTGGAAACTTCCCTCTCCATGGAAAATTATCTCCGTGTAAAATCCTCCAAGCAGAAAATTCTTCCTACCCTCCCCATCCGAAAAATGTATGAATTTTCCCAATAACAAATAAATCAATGGGTAAATTTCATAACTTATAAACCTTTCCCCTGGGGCTGTAGGGGGTCATTTTATCTCTAAAGACACAGTTATTGGGCCTTTCAACTATGCTGAAGAAAAAACGTATCTCAAAATTTTGATCGGACGATTTTGGGAAAAAGACGGCGTCGAATGGGGCCTAGTGGCCCTCCAATTATTTTTTGTCTCTTAAAAAGGGCACTAGAACCTTTCATTCCCATTAGAATGAGCCCACACACGACGGTCTAGACCCACTGAGTCGATACAATCACCCCTGGGCAAAAACAAACAATTAAATAAACACACATCCGTCATCTTTCTTCTGGCAAAAATTACAAAATTCTACATTTTTGCAGATATGAGCTTAAAACCTCCAAAGTTGGGTTCTTCGATACGCTGAATCTGATGGTGTGACTTTCATTAAAATTCTATGACTTTGGGGGTGTCTTTCCTCCTTTATTAGAAAATCAGACAAATTTTCTCAGGCTCGTAGCTTTTGATGAGTGACACTAAACTTAATAAAGCTTATATATTTGGAATCAGCATAATGAGCCAATTCTTTTGATATATCAATTGGTATCAACATTCAGTTTTCTAGAGTTTTGGTTACTGTTGAGCCGGGTCGCTCCGTATTTACAGTTCATTGCCACGAATTGTTTGATTATCCCTCAAAATCCAAACAGAGATCATTGAAATATTGATCGTTTTTTCTGCGTTACCAAAAGTACTGTCTTCATAAAACTTTACAGTTTCATGAAATGTAATTAAACAAATGGAAAAGGGTTTTCAACTAAAGTAAGGAGCAAGTTTAAAACTTAAAACAAATATAAATTACTCTGTATATAAGGAGGACTGCCTACTTCTCAGCACCTTGCTCATTAAAAAAAGGTATTTTTAGTAATTTGAAAAATCTTATCTTTCCAATTGCAAATTTTGTTACAAAAATTTGGAAAAAAACAAACTTCAAAGTAAAGAGTAAGAAGCTAAAGTGGAAACAGCCCCCTTCACATAAAGAACAATCTGTTCAAATAGGTTTCCTGCTTTCAGTTGAAAAGCTCTTTTATATTTAATTTCTGATTGTTTTGCAAATCATACACAGGCCTAATAGTCCAGGAAGTGTGTGAAAAAAAGGGCCTAACCCGGAACAAATTGCAATAGAAATGATTCTTTGACTACCCGACTCAGAAAAATGTGCTGATTCCGAATATGCAGAGTTTGCTCATCTAGCTGTTTCACAAATACGTTTTTTTTGGGTTGAAGTAAATAACGAGGAGGAGAAATATGTCTTTTGCAGAAATGCGTAGAACCACGAAAAACAATGTGCATTCAAGGGTAATAAAGTACGCTGAATCTGAAAATGATCTGTAACTGCAAGGATAAACAACGGTTATTAATTTATAAAGAGGAAGTATGCGGGAGGAGGGTGAATTTTCTCATATAGTGTTAAAACACGCTGAATCTGAAAGAAACCGGTCTTAAAATGTAGAATGACAACTATCACCCATTTTGATGGTTTAATTAACGATTAAAGCCTTATCAATTTTTTCCGTTATATAATATACAAATGTGATAAAAAACGAAATATCAATATTCACAGATCTTCGTTATCTTTGAGATCATCAACTCCGAGAAACTCAGTTGTAATGCAGTTCGCACAACTTGTTCCCTTGCAAGCTCCACAGGCCCAGGTGCATTTCATGCCATTTCTTTTGCAAGTGCATCGCATGTTTTAGCAGTCGGTTTTGAAGTTACAGCGAAAAACTGCAAGGAGAGAGTTGGCGGAAGTGGGGAGTCCACCAAAAACAGGGCGATATAATCCATTCTGAATTGCCCAACCAAACTGGCTAGGGTCGAGATTACATCCCAGGGTTTTCCACGATTCAACTTGCAAATAAACTACTTGTTTAAGAGAAGAAAATTTCTTGGTAACTTCTGCCAGGGACAGATTTTCCTCTATACTTCGCATGTCTGTGTGCCCTTCCAATGCACCAAGATAAACAGTGAAGAACTCCATAAGCTCGTCGGAGGCACTGATTATTTTTTCTATGTCTGCTGAATCAGCACCATCTTCAGTGCCGTAAAGCTCAGTGAAGAGAAGTGTGTTCAGTGCCCAGTCAATCAGTATGTGTCCTCGTTTAGCTCTGGAATCAGCTTTCCCAGAAATGATTTGTAGAACACTATTTGGCGCATATATTATTTCCAACGTGTCATGAAGTCCAGAGCCTTCCATAATCTGTCCAACAGCCCCAATGTAACTCATGAGTGCGTGGAGGCCACCCAGCCGCAGGACGATTTTTGTTATTGGACTTGCATCCGTCTCGGCAGCAATAATGGTAAGAGCTTTCCAGTAAAGTGGCTGATTGAAGGTCAGTACTAGAGTCGCACCGTATCTGGAGCGCTGTTCGCAAACGAAACTGAGTAACAAATATATACAAATGGGATCACTTGGGCTCATATCTATCACAGGCATGAAGAGAATGGAGGCTTTCCCTGTGTAAGAGCCTGACTGCGTATCAACATACAGCTCGTTCATAGCTCCCTGCCAGCTAGGCAAGGGTGCAGGAAAAAGTCTTGACATCTTCCATAGCAAGTCTCAATATTTTGAGGGATCCAGAATCGAAGCTCGTGGTAGCGGATCGTACAGAAGGTTAGGTTGTCCTAGTGTCTGTCTGAGATACTTAATGGGAATTCGGTTCGCTTCAGTTATCTGCCGTGACGTAACAAACTTTCTCCTCTCAAGTACTGTTGAAGACCTCAACAGTGGCGTCACAGAAACAATTATGCCCATGCCGTAAAAAGTGCCGTTACCATCGATGTTTCGGACGTTGTGGTCGACGTTATCAGCTATGTGTTGCATGCAAAAAGTTCCTTCCAGTCCTTCTATTTTTATGCTGTTATAAACCGCAGCGTTAGGCTCGAAGAGATTCGTCTCGTAATATGATGAGCTGAAACCCATAGCACTGAGCATGTCAATTAGAAAGCGGCTGCCAAACTGATGATGCAACTGAACAGCCAATCTGAAGAGGTGGTCTGATTGCCTTTGGCCGACAGGCTTGTAACATGCACTGAACTATTGACGCAACCTTCCTGTCTGTTTTGTCTCCTATGAACAGAGTGTTGAGAAAAAGCCTTGAAGATGAGGGTAGGTATTCGAGGTTGTCTGTTATCTCCCCGAGGTTTTCAGAATTGAGATACACATCCATTTTTTGTTTAATACCTTTGGTATCACTTTTGATTATAGTTGCTGCAGCTCAGACGATAGTTTCCTTCTCCAGTTCCACGTCAACATTTTTCGGCTTTAAGTAATATTTGTGGAGAATGGCATGAGCTTAGGCTCTTAGCGTAATGACGTTCTGTCTGCCGTTTATCTCTGCAAATGCTGTGCTTTCTTTGAGTTTCTCTCGCATCTTCTTTTTCATGTATCTTTCACTACATCCTGAATCCTCTGAATCACCCGTAAGCTCGCTCACCATACTAGCAAGGTAATTTTTCGTTAGTTGTTCATCATCGTTAGCCAAGAAAAACTCGACAACTTTCTCGAACGCCTCGTTCTGATTCAAGTTCTGTGGTCGACCAGATTTTCATTTTCCGGACTGTGAAGAAATTTCGCTATACTTGTTGGGGATATTACGTTCCGTTAGAAATTTTGAGTAGCAGGAATTGTGGTAAACTACATCAGCAGCGTGTAAAACGGCAGTGGCAGCAAGAATTCTAGTCATCACTGCTCCTGATCAGTCATCATTTATCTTTCCACAAACCTCTCTTAGTGTATTTTCAAAATCTCTCGTTCTAACCTTGAAACTGTCTTCTTTCTTCTTCGTTCTGTCAAAGGTAACTGTCGTAGAGCAAAAGAGACAATAGGATTTGAAGTTTCAAGATAAACAGGAAGATTCTTGCCTCTGAGTTTGTTTCACCTGCGACAACGATGACAAGTACTGTTCAATAGATTTCTTGCTTGTGAAGCTAGACCTGTATGACTTATCGACAGGATCCCTATTAAGTGCTGTGACATCTTCACGCTTCCTTGATCGATTAGCTTCATTTACCGAGACTGCACCCTTTTTCTCCCAAAATGACCTTTCCTGACTCTTTCACTATTTCTTTTTTGCAAATGATGCAATTCAAATCAAAAATTTAAAGTTTAATAGCAGTTTGCTATATATTCATTGTTCAACCTAAAAAGATACATGGAATTTTTAATTTTACGTTCAAATAAAAGTAATGTTTATAATCACCGTAAACTAGTATCCTATTTTAGATATCAATTCTGTTGTTGTACGCCTTTATATGGAAACACAAATTTCACCTCCTCAAAATCCACATCAACCTAAAAAAAAATATTTGTGAAACAGCTAAATGAGCAAACTTTGCATATTTGGAATCAGCTCATTTTTCTGAGTCGGGTAGTGAAAGAATCATTTCTATTGCAATTTGTTCCAGGTCAAACCGTTCCCTTCCTGGACTATAACCAAGATACAATTTGAGGTACCTGTCTCTTAAATCCCTGGTTAATTGCTTTTAAAATGTGTAAATCAATAATTGTACATTGATTAGTACCGTCCTACATTTAAATTTGTAATTCCAATATTGGATAAATTTGAATATACTTAAAAAATTCGCGAATATTAGTAATTTTGGTAAAAAGTCCTTGTTAGTATTACTCAAAAGATTTAGGTTGGATGAAAAGGATTATTATTGCTTGTATGGATAGAAATTATGTGAGACTTTTGATCTTCTACATAACTGAAGCCATCACAACCTCTACAATATGATTTTCTTAACGATAAATACATTACATACATTTATTTAAACACATTGAAATACAGTATATAAGTAGAAAGAGAAAATAATACCATTTAAAATAGCTGAAAAGTTCCTCGCAGAATTGTTCCTTACACCCCAAAGAAATTTCCTGTTGGGCTGGAAGCCTACCTTGCCTTTTTCCACCTTTGTGCTGGTAGAACTGGAATATAACATTTTAGCTGTATAGAGAAACGATTTAATTAATTACTACTCCCCCTACCTCTTTCAACATTTATCTGAAGCTTCGTGAAGAGTAAGCAGTTTGTCCATTAAAATGTACTCTTTTAGAAATCAACCCTACCCCCATCTAAACAATTACTCACCCCCCTCATTATAGCTGATACACAATTACAAATGGCCTAACGTAGCCTAATTTCATGACAAATAAAGCGAATCGACTTGGTTGAGTCCAGTACTGCCACCGTGTGGCATTACTTCTTTTACAACTGGAAAGCCTAAAATATAGTTATTCATACATTTAAATCAATTAGCTTTTCAGAATTTTAAATTGATTGCAAATTCATCCTCTTCGGGGTAAATTCGTAGTTTTGTGCCCTAAAATAGCAAGAAAACAATAGTTTCCCATGGTCCAATCTGTATGGTCACTTTAAAAAACTTTAAATTTACGTTTTAACGACCTCCTTCCCAATTATCTTGGACCTTCGGTTTGATACAATAACCCCTGGGAATAGCAAAACAAATAAACATTCATCGACGATGTTTCTTCAGAAAAAAAAAAGATTGGAGCATGAAACCTCTACGATAGGGTTCTCGGATAAGATGTATCTAATAAAGAGATTTTCAATAACATCGCTTGTTTTTTTTTGGGGAGGGTGTCACCTTTTTCAAAAATCAGGCAAATTTTCTCAGAATTTCGGTTTTTGGCTGGGTGACAATAAACTGAAAGAATTTTAGATAATAAATAAATTAAACAAAAACTTACCAAGTTTGAAGTTTGACTGTAATTCTACTCCAAAGAAGGAGCGCCAGCGTAGCTGAGAGTTCAACTGAGAGATTGACGCGTGCAATCACCTCGATTGACCGAAGCAACACCAGTATTTTAAAGTTATTATAATATGCAGTGGTTGAGCTCATGATGAAATGCTGAGAGTTCAACGGGAAGGGAAATTGGGAGGGCAGTTGAACTCTCAGCTACGCTGGCGCTCCTTCTTTGGAGTAGAATTACAATCGAACTTCAAAATTGGTAAGTTTTTGGTTAATTTATCAATTCTACTCCAAAAGGAGCGCCTTAGCTCCGCCTTCGAGTTCAACTGAGATTTTAAAGTTCAGCATGAGCTATACCAACACTAATGATGAATAATAGCCGTATTTATTAAAAGAGGCTGTTGTACAAAAATTAATTTATAGGAAGATATTTCAAATATAACAAATTACAGTGAATAGATTCAAAAGACAGATAACTGCTGACCACTTTCAATTGGTTTATTATAAAACCTTGCAAACATTTTGGCATTTGTCCAGCCTACATATTTTATGATTTGATCTACATCAATTCCTCTTGCTTTAAGGTGGGACGTTGAGGCAGACCGTGTGCTATGAGCACCATAAACACTGATATCTATACCTGCAAGAAATAAAACTTCTTTTATCCATCTAGAAATAGATGAATTGGACGCAGCAGTATGAGGCTTACGATATGTAAGAAAAAGTGCGTCGTTTCTATTCGGATTTTATGGCCTTCTAATATACCTAGCTAGGTGCGTCGCCGGACACAGGGACGACTCTTGAAAAGGCCAAAATTTAACTACTGATTTGTGGTTGCCCGGTTTCGATGTTTTTAACAACACATTGATTTGAAAATCAAAACTTCCATCGTCATTATGTACCATATTACTAAGTAATAAACTGGTCAAAAACTGAACTCTTTCCCAAGCTGATAAAATCAATAAGACTGCTAATTTTTGTGTTAGTGTCTTTAATTGAAGATTTTCGATATCCCAAGCTGGCAGTCTAAAGAGATCGAATACACATTTTACATCCCAAATACTTGAAATCTTGGGTAGACTAGGCCTTCTATTAAAGACACCTCTCATAAACTTCTTGGTGATGTGACTACTGCCTAACTGAAGGCTTGGTAGAATTGCCGATAAAGCACTCCTCGCAGTATTAATAGCACTATATCCAACACCTGAGTGAAAAAGTTCCGTAAGAAATGTCAAGGTATCCGGTAGAGTTGCCTCCAAAGCCTGGATTGTGTTTCTTCCACAAAAGTCGATCCATTTTTCAATGTAAACTTTGTACTGGCGCTTAGTTGAATCCCGCCATCCATCCATGATAATATCGACTGTGGAGGGAGAATATCCTTGGTGGGGAAGCCCTTGCCGGAGACGACACAAGCCGCTAGGTATAACGTCTTGGACAATGGATATGGCAAGGTCGGTTTCTGTGGGAGAGACAAAGTAAAAATATCATTTGGTAGAAACATTGGACTTCCTATTAAGAGCTTTAATAGTAAGGGATACCATACTTGTGTGGTCCAATTTGGAAAGATCAAAATACCAGTGGCCTGATCTGTTTCCACCTTCTGAAGGGTCCTCAGAAGTAAACTGAATGGGGGGAATGCATAAAAGCAATAATGGTTCCAATTCATTGCAAATGCATCTACGAAAAACATTCTGGATCTGGTTTCCAAGAAACAAATGGTTTAATCTGAAAATTTAATCTAGTCGCAAACAAATCAATATCTATTGACTGACATACCAAAAAATTCAAAATAGTAAATATTTCAGAATCCAATTTCCATTCCTTTTCATCATCAAATTTTCGTGATGCTTTATCCGCGATATTAGCAACCCCAGGCACATGTTCTGCAGATATCCACCCTTTGCCCTGCAATACTACCCGCCAGACCTTATTTGCGAAATAATTACAAAATTTAGATTTTGATCCTCCCATTTTATTTATATAAGCTACTGGGGTTATATTGTCAGAACACAGCCGAACATGCATGCCTTTAATATCATGGGCAAAACATTTTAATCCCAGATAGACGGCCTTCGTTTCTAAGACATTGATATCAAATCTCTTCTCTTCTGAGGACCATTCAACTGCGGCCGTTTTCATGGAATATTCATCCACGAGTGCCCAACCTAGTTTCGACGCATCACTACACAAATATTTGTTAATTGCTTTAGAAGCATGATTGGCAATATCCAACCACCATTGTAGTTCCGAATTTACATCGGATGTTAAAATTATCCTTGCCGCAAAATCACCCTTCGCGTACCTTAATGCTTGAGTTTTCAACGATTCCGCTTTTCGGTAATATAAAGGCCCTATTTCTACTGCTGGAAATGTTGAAACAAGAACGCCAAGAGTTTCGGCCAATTCTTGAATCGTAGTCAATTTTTTACTAAGAATTTTTGAAACCAAATGTACAATTTTTTTAATTTTTTCTTTCCGGCAGGAAAATACGCATTGATCGCGAATCTAACAAAAAGCCCAGAAATTGTATTTGTTGGCTTGGAATGAGAACTGACTTTTCCGGGTGGATCACAAACCCCAGCTCTGACAGTAATTTCGCTGTTTCATAGACATTATTTTCACATTCTAAATATGACCTTCCCAGAAGGAGAGATTCGTCTAAATACATAACTGACAAATACCCTTTTCTTCGAAGCAGAGAGATAACAGGTTTCATTAGTTTCGTAAGAACCCTTGGGGCAGATGATAAGCCATGCGGCATTGAAGTGAACGCATAACAAAGGAAAACTTTAAAACAAAGCCATATTTGATCATAAAAATCAACAGGGAATTAATAATAAAAATCGACTAGGTCGATAGAAGCCATATAACAATTTTTTTTGTCATCAAAAGAACCGCAGAATGAACACTTTCAATTTTAAAATGGTAATATTTAATCTTTTCATTTAAATTTTTAAGATTAAGAATAAACCGAGTAGACCCATCTTTCTTTGGGACTGTAAAAACGGGAGAAATACAACGTATTTCCTTTATTCTGAAGTCGGGTACTTTCACAATTACACCTTTATGCAATAAAATATCAACTTCTTTTCTTATAGCCTGTATTTCTTCAAACGTAAAACTTTTGTTTTTTGTTTTCAAAGCTTTGAGTGGTGTTTTCTCAAATTCAATCGTATAGCCTGAGGTTAGAATATTCAAATCACTGGTTTGTGACTAACATTTTGAGATATACTTACTAATTCTCCCAGCTTTAAAGGTATGAGCCAAATGTTGTGACTGCCTACTGAAATTAACAGCAAAATCATAAAAATTAAGGTCGGGGTATGTTGAGTAGTACATACTAGCTGTTTGCGATCCCTTTTCTGGAAATTTTGGAATTTTTTCAAATCCACCACGGATTTAGCTTTAGATGTCGTTTTGGAAATATCTTTGCCAAAAGATACTCCGTGACTTTGACTTCAGAAGCACATAAAACTGATGCTACAGTGGGATCTGGGCTCAATTCGAATTTCATCGCATGACGTCTTTTTAAACTTAGATCGTAATTGGTGAGGCCAAGCATGTGCACTGCATCTGTAAGGTTTTTGACAACCTTTTCTTTAATATGCTCATTTTCTAGCTCAAGAATCACATTTGCTGCCTCTAAAACACAAAATGTCGAGTGAGCAATTTTCCGCTGCACTTGAAGTGCCTTAGCATCCCTCTGTTTAGCCTGTGATGAGAGAATAGCCCAAATTTCACCATTCACCTTTGGAAGAACAATTTTTTCGGTATTTGCAGGCCTAGGGTGGTTCTCAAATAACTCTTTTAGCTTCAATGTTTCCAAAGGCTCAGAAAAAGCTCTATTTGCAACTTTGGCAAGTTTCTTATGGATTTTGGGACCATCTTTGGCACCAGAACGTTCTTCAGGAATCTTTTTGAATAGAGCGTCATTTGACGTGTTTTCTTTTAATCTTTTACCTTTGTGCTTTTCCGAGGAAGTCTTCCGCTTTGTGTAAATGATTTTTATGGGGCTCTGAGAGCAAGATTTTTCGTTCCTAGAACTAATTTCAGGGCTCCGAGAGCCATACCTAGCACGAGTTTGAAACACTGGGCTCCGAGAGCCATTTGTTCGATCGCTATCACTCTCACTTGAGAGTATTCTGCGACGCAAATGAGCTTTATATTGCCTTCCACGCCTCTCACGATCATAATCTTCATCGACTAAATTGTCCAACAATCCAATCACTATCTCACTATCACTCATTATTTAATTTGGTCCGAATCAAAGTGAATACTCACGTCAACTGGTGTTGCTTCGGTCAATCGAGGTGATTGCACGTGTCTATCTCTCAGTTGAACTCGAAGGCGGAGCTAAGGCGCTCCTTTTGGAGTAGAATTAGAATCAGCATAAGAAACAAATACTGCCAGTGCAGCAATCGTCAAGAGGATTCTATTTTTAGTTTTGGTGAATATTGGTCCAAGTCACTTTTTACTTCCAGTTTTTTTTTATAACAAACTATTTGATAAGATTCTCTTTTGACGAAAATGTTTTTGAACCTGTTCATTTTATTTAGTTGAATAGGACAATAAAAAGAAAGAAAGTCAATTTTACAGCTGGATAGTAAGTTTAATTTTTTTTTTCGCTATTCTAATTCTTTTTTAATGTCTCAATATATAAGGGATTTTTAGGTTCGAGGGGGAGAATTGTCCTGTTATGAAAGAGGTACGTTTTACATGGCTGTTATAAAATCAAAATGCAGTATCTATGCAGGCAAGATGATTTTTGAGTATCTCTACTCCTTCTATAAACTATTCTAAGGCGTAGGAAATTGCATAAAGCCCTTAAGTCTACATCTGTTATAATCTACGGAAGCAATCTTTCTGTAATTTTGGTTTGAGTTGGATTTCTTTTAAGATTAAATGCATAATAATTAAATATATTATTGATTAAACAAATTGATCCCTTCGCAAGGATTCCTTGCGATTTAAAATTTACTGTGTTTTGTTTCATTTTGCATGCAATTTAATTGCTCTTTTTATTTGAGATTTTTTTCCTAAAAGTATTTAAAAATAAACTTCTTCCATCGAAAAAAACATTCCTGAAATATATTCCCTGTCACAAAACCACCACTGATGTTTTGGAGTTCGGCCCCTCCTCTGGAAAATTTTCTGCCGGCACCCTTGTTTAATTTAGTCATACACATCCTCTAGTTGAACTGATAAATAAAAGTTAATACCATCCCAAAAAATTATATCTATGCTCTTTCACAGCCTGGATACAATTCCACTCTTTTGATTTAATAAAATTTTAAGATCAGAAGTAGTAATAGAAGTAGCCCCGAATATTTGAACTGAATACCCTTAATCGTTCTTGTTATATTGCTGAGATGTCTTATGGGCAAGCAGCAAACAAATAGTGTGTTTTGGTTCAATTTTGAAGCAACATTTACTTTTAAAGCATAATGGGCAAATTACATAACTGTGGGGGATTGACCAACCAAATAACCGTAGAGATATAGTTACTAGATCATTCAGCTATGCTGAACAAAATGGCTGTCTTGAAATTTTGATTGGAAATGTCTGGAAAATTGTGAGCTAAAGTAGAGGGCTGATTGCCCTCCAATCATTTTTGACTTTTAAAAGGGCACTATAAATTTTAATTTTCAATCAAATTAGCCCCTTTAAAATATCAATGATATTACTGGCTATGATAGAGCATCACTGCCTATGTCCTTATATGCCGTGTAGTGCTTATATTCCCTTTTAATACCTGCATGCATATAGGTTTTTAGTTTAATTGAAACTCCTCCTAAACGTTCCCTAAAAGTTTCGACTTAATGCAATTAGTATCGTCAGTTACAGTAACTGTAGAATATACCAAATATGATGGCTTTTCTTTGCTATCCTTGGAAACTTTTAGTATCTTTACTGGCCAATGAGGATAATTTTTGAAGTTAGCTAACGCGATATCAAACTCTTTAAATGCAGAAATTTCCGTTTATTTATGACTTTAAATTGAACTTTCTAAGTTTCAAATTCCACATCCACACGAACTTTTGAATTTTGAGGATTATTATTATCTCCATAAAATTTTTATCGCCAAATTTTTATTGGAGGTGTTAAGGCAATTGCTGAGCGTGGAGGGGGGAAGGCTTTTTGCTCTCAAGTCAATTTGACCCTTCAAAAGGGAACTATAACTTCCAATTTTAAATCAAATCAGTGCCATCTGATGTTTATACGACCACCCATTCAATAAAAACCTTATATGCCCTCCAAAAATAACTTACAACCGCATCCCCAGGACGCTGGGGGGTTGTGTCATCCCTAGAGACATTATTATATGTTCTTTGGACTATTTGAAAAAAATCACTATCTTGTAATTTCAATCAGATGTGTTTGGTGAAAGGAGGAGTTGTAGAAGAGGGGGCTAAATACCCTCCATTACTTTTGACGACCTCCAATTTTCAACCAAATGAGCCTGTTCTAAAGGCAAAGGTTTATGCTGATTTCAAATATATAGGTTTTATTAAGTTTAATATTACCCATCAAAGGTTATGAGCTTGAAAAAATTTGCCTGATTTTTGAAGAAACGAAAAAACACCCCCCTAAAAGTCACAAAATCTTAACGAAAATCACACCATCAGATTCAGCGTATCAGAAACTCCTACTGTATAGGTTTTAAGCTCCTATCTGCAAAAATATGGAATTTTGTATTTTTGCCAGAAGAACGACCTCGAATGCGTGTTTATTTTTTAATTTTTTTTTCTCAGGGGTGATCGTGTTGACCCAGGGGTCCTAGAATGTCACAGGAAGAATAATTCGAAGGGAAATTAAAAGTTCTAGTGCACTTTTAAAGTGACCAAAAAATTCGAGGGTAACTAGACCCCTCCAACGCCCCTTTTTTCTCAAAATCATCTGACCAAAATTATAAGATAGCCATTTTGTTCAGCATAGTTGAAAGGCCGAATAACTACGCCTCTGGTGATATCGCGACCCTCCCACAGCCATGGGGAAAGGTCTTTAAGTTACAAAATTTGCCCATTGCTTACATATAGCATTTGTTATTGGGAATTAGTCTTACGTTTTTCGGGGAAGGGGTGAAATATCTGCTGGTAGTATTTTTCACCGGGATAATTTTCCTTGGGGAGGAAAGTTTTCAGGGGGTGAATTTTTCAGCGAAAATTTTGCACTGGGGAAATTTGCCTGAATTCTCATACGAAATTCTTCTCATGTCTTGCTTTCTCATCGCCAACTCAATTTTACGCGTGGAGATTTTAAGGGTAATTGTCCGTTGTAAATTTTCACCAGGATTGAATAGTTGATAGAATAAATCCTTGGGGAGAAAGGATTTTTCCGTGAAGGAGTAGGTAGATTTCCCGGAACTATTTAAAAGACCATCAAAAATTAAATAAAAAAACAAGTTTTTTCCACTGAAAGTAAGGAGGAGCATTAAAACTTAAAACGAACAGATATTAATACGTATTTGAGGGAGGTTACTCTTCCAAAACACACCGCTCTTTACGTTAAAGTTTGAATCCTGCCCAAATTCTTTAAGAATGACTCCTGAAATACTATGTTTGTTTGATTAGAACAATAAGAAGCTTTTTTTAAGCACTAAAAATTTCAGCGTAAAAAGCGAGGTGTTTTGGAAGAGTAGCGTCAGTAGTAAGGCATCTAGTACCACTGAATACTCATGCACTTTCACAAGCCTGAGGCATGGATATGCTTGCAGTTTAACCGGTATATTGACTTACCAGGGTCATTCATCTATTACTAGGAACAGTACATTGGCTTAGCAGACGGGTTTTTTATGAGGTACCACGCATTTTTTTGGGGTCAGACGGTAAGAGAGAGTGGCGGTCACACTAACTTGATTAGAGTTGGATTCGGATATAAGGAGTAATTTTCATTGTAGTTCGATACTAGCCATATCTGTAGTGAAGTATTTTTCTATTCATAAACAAATTTTTTAAACTAAAAAGTTACCTCCTCCTCCCTCAGAAAGACACAATAGCCTTATCCGTAGTGAAGCATTTTTTCTACTCGTATGTTTCCCGAATATTTAACACGTACCATTTTTCCATACAATCCAACAAAACCCAATTCCTCATAGAATTATTTAAACTGAAAAGTTACCCCCTCCTCCCTCAGAAAGTTCACAAAAACACAATTGCCTTATCTGTAGTGAAGCATTTTTTCTACTCGTATGTTTCCCGAATATTTAACACGTACCATCATTTTAACATTTTAATATCTCTGACATACACTTTTACGATGTTGAAAAATGGCGAAAAGAAAATACTTTAAAAAAAAAGTTGGATAGAAATAGGTAGAAGCTAGAGGTGAAAATACTCACATTTCCAAATTCAGACTGCTGTTGAGTGCCATCCGTTTCTTGCATAGATGTGGTGGCGATGTCACTGGCTTGTACAGGTGAGCCAGTGAGGCTCCCCATCATGTGAGCAACTATCCATTTTCTTCTCAGTTTTCTACATGGCTGCATAGGAACTGGCACTGGTGAGTTTTGAGAAGGCAGCGTCGGTTTGTAATAGATATGAGGGGCCCCCGATGAATCGTCTATCTCCACTCGTTGTATAGGAACAAGACCGTTAGTCTTGGCTCTCTTTTCCAGGGGAGGGTAATTGTAGGAATCCTCTCTTAAAAAGAAGGCAAAATTTAGCATGAAAAAAAAAAACAATTCCCTTTTTTACAGAAGAAAAAATTAGTCTGCACAAAGAATCCCCTCTAACCACACGGAATCAAGGAACAGAGTCTCTCTCAAACCCCGTAAAGCTCTTTTAAAAGATACAAGAATTACTTATTTAACACAAAAATTTCGTTTTTAACGGATACCAAGTAAAGAAAAACTGTGTTAGAATTGATTCATTGCCCTCTTCCCTGTCATATATTTTTATAAAAGCATCTTAATCATCTATGAAATCCATTTACTTTCATCAAATACAATTGAAAAATATCTCTCTAATTTGGTCAAAAAACAAACTCTTTTGTCAATGAGTCTTGAATCGCGCATATCCGTCTTTTTTTTTCTTAATCCCGATACGACGCATACCGCGAACAGATCACATCAGACCGATAACAGCTAGAGTAATTAGATCCGGGTTGCAGCGGAATGTTGTTTTGAAATCATCCCCTCTTTGGTAACATGTTAAACACAGATGGCTTTATTTAGAGCGGAAGAAGATAGTACATTTTAAATGCAGGATTGGGAAAGGATTCTTTTGAACGAAAAAGAACTAAAACTACAAAATTATGCTCCTAACAGACCAATGGAAAAGGGAGTTTTTTGTTTTACATAATAGAAAAAAGCGTGCTTTGCCGTTTCTATCGAATATACGCATCATATTTTAAGCTTTGTATTGTTGGAGGGGGGGGCTAAGTCCCTCTGAAATTTGAATTTACTAGTAAAACATCTTTCTTTAATTTTTTTGGGAAATAAAAGAATGAAAAAGTGTACTCACATTGAAAATTGACGAATCAATTGTTTTCAAAAGTTAATAATATATGGTGTACTATAAACAATGTACTAATATGAACTACAGAGAAAATTACTTCTTACGTCCGAATCAAACTACTAATCAAGTTAGTGTGTGACCGCTAGTCTCCCTCACCATCTGACCCCAAAAAAATGCGTGTTACCTCATAAAAAACCTGTGCGCAGCTAATCAAATGTAACGTGCATAGTAATAGATGAGAGACCCTGGAATGCCAATGTACTAGTTAAACTACACGTATATCCATGCCTCAGGCTTGTGAAAGTGCATGTCTATTCAGTGGTACTAGATGCCTTACTACTAGCGTCCCTCATATACGTAATAATTTCTGTTCGTTTTATTGTTGGTCCTTACTTTCAGTTGAAACAACTTGGTATTTTTTCATTTAATCAAACAGTTCATGGTAAAGAACTGTAAGTAAGGAGCGACCCGGCTCAATAGTAACCGAAACTCTAAAAAAACGAAATTTTATACCGATTGATACATCAAAAGAATCGTATTTGTATGTTTATTTCAAATATATAAGATTCGTCAAGTTTAGTCCTGCCCATCAAAAGTAACGAGTCTGAGAATATTTGCCGTATTTTAGAAAAAAGAGGAAAACACCTTAAATGTCATAGAATATCAATGAAGATATCACCATCTGTTTCAGCGTATCAGATAACCTTACTGCAGAGGTTCTAAGCTCCTCTCTGCAAAAATATAGAATTTTGTATTTTTTGCCAGAAGAATGATCACGGATGACAATTTATTTATTTATCCCAGGGATGGTCGTATCGACCCAGTAGTCCTAGAATATTTCGAGAAGGTTCATTCGAACGGAAATTGAAAGTTCTAGTGCCCTTTTAAAGTGACCAAATAAACTGGAGGGCAACTAATCCCCCTGTCACGCTCATTGTTCCCCCTAAGTCACTCGATCAAAATTTTGAGATAACCATTTTGTTCAACATAGTAAAAAAATATAAAAACTATGTCTTTAGATGTAAATTGACCTCCACACTCCACAGGAGAAGGGCTGCAAGCTGTGAAATATGCCCATTGTTTACATATAGTATTTGTTAATGGGAAGTATAAAACCATTTTTTTTGGGGGGGGGGGTGTGCTTGGAGTGGATTTCTATGGGGATAATCATCCATGGGGAGGGAAAATTCTGGGGAGTGAATATTCCAGGGGAAATGTTACTCTAGGGGGTTTTGACAGAGACACTGTTCGAAATTCTTTTTAATTGTCTTACATTCTCTTTGCCAAATTTTTCATGTGGAGATGTTCCGGGGGAATTATCCAAGGGCTTTTTATCAGCGTATTTTGTTTTCTGGGAAATAATTTCCACGGAAGGGGGCATTTCTGGAGTGATCGAGAAACCGATTAGAAATCAGTTTCTGGGGAGTGAATATTCCAGGGGAAATGCTACACTGGGGGGATTCGACAGAAACACTGTGCAAAATTCTTTTTAATTGTCTTACATTCTCTTTGCAAAATTTTTTTATGTGGAGATGTTCCGGGGGAATTATCCAGAGGTTTTCATTTTGTCGCCAAAGTCACCCGATCAAAATCTTGGTTAGCCATTTTGTTCAACATAGTAAAAAAATATACAAATTATGTTTTAGGTGTAAAATGACCTCCACAGTACCCAGGGGAAGGGCTACAAAGATAATTTTTCAGGGTGAATCGTCAACAAGCAATTTTACAGGGATAAAGGATTCTCAGCGCCCCCTTATCAATACCTTACTCTTTACGCTAAAGTTTGACTGTTTACTCATGTTGAAACACGGGGGCATTTTAATTAGAACACGAAGCTTTTTTTAAATTCCTAGCAGCTTCAGCGTAAAGAGCAAGGTATTGAAGAGGGGGCAACCCTATATATATGCCAAAATTAATATCCAATTTTTGTTTCATGCAGGGTGAGCCAAATCCAAACCTGCATTATTTGGAAAACATTTAGAAATTAAATAAATTTTTTTTTTTTAACTGAAACTAAAACTTAAATTGAACAGAAATTATTCAGTATATGAAAGGGGTTGTCCCCTCCTCATCGCCCCGCTCTTTACGCTAAAGTTTTTATTGTTTTAAAAAGTAGAGTTGTGACGAATAGTCAAATTTTAGCGTAAAGAGCAGGGCGTTGAGGAGGAGACAGTCGCTTTCATATACGGAATAATTTTTGTTTATTTTAAGTTTTAATGTCGCTCCATATTTTCAGTTAAGGAAAATTTGTTTTTTTTTTTACTTAATTTCAAACAGTAATGTGTTACATAATAGTCACCAAACAAGTGTCAGCCTTGTGACTGAAATCGGGATGAGGTCAATCAAACAGTTCGTGGTAACGAACTGTAAGTAAGGGGCGACCCGGCTCAATGGTAACCGAAACTCTAGAAAAAGGTATTTTGATACAAATAGATGCACCAAAAGAATCAAATTTTATTGCTGATTTCAAATATATAAGTTTCATCAAGTTTAGTCCTACCCATCAAAAGTTAGGTGCCTGAGAAAATTTGGCTGATTTCCAAAAAAGGGGGTAAGACCCCCTAAAAGTTATAGAACCTTAATGAAAATCACACCATCATATTCCGCGTGTCAGAGAACTCTACTTTAGAGGTTTCAAGATCCTATCTACAAAATGTGGAATTCTTTATTTTTTGCCAGAAGAAAGATCACGGGTGCGTGTTTATTTTTTTCCCCAGAGGTGATTGCATTGACCCAGTGGTCCTAGAAAATCGTAGAAGGGTTCATTGGAATGAAAATTAAAAGTTCTAGTGCCCTTTTTAAGTGACCAAAAAACATGGAGGGCAACTAAGCCCCCTCCCACGCTCATTTTTTCCCAAAGTCACCCGATCAAAATTTTCAGATAGCCATTTTATTCAGCATTTTCGAAAATATTATAAGTATGTCTTTTAGAATGACTTAATCCCCCGAAGTTCCCGGAGGGAGGGCTGAAAGTTATGAACTTTACCCAATGCTAACATATAGTATTGGTTATTGGGAAGTATAAGACGTTTTAAGGGGAGATTTTTCCTGTTTGTGGGGGGGGGGGGGTCGGGGATTATATGGGAGCATATTTCCATGAAGGAAGTTTTCATGGGGGAAAGAACATTGCTATGAAGCGGACGCCGGATTTCCCAGCATTATTTAAAAAAAGATCAGAAATTAAATATAAAAAAACAAGTTTTTCAGCTGCAACAGCAGCAACATCAAAACTTTAAAGGAACAGAAAATTTTACATATATGATTGGGTTCACCCCCTAGTCAATACCTCGCTCTTTAAGCTAAAGATTTTTTAGTACTTTCAAAAGAGCTATTTATTCTAATTAACGGCTTTTGTGATTAAGCGGTCATTTTTAAAGAATTGGAACAAAATTCGAACTTTCGCTTAAAGAGCAAGGTATTAACTAGGGGGCGAACCCCCTAATATACGTATTAAAATATACGAATATAAAAGTTTGATACGTAAATAAATTCACAAGTTATATATATTTATTACTAATAAAAACATTCGTAAATAAAATTAAAAAAGTTTTGAGAAAGCCATTTAACCAAATAAAAGTATATTATTGTGACAATTTTATTTGAATTATGTACGGTGAACCAAGATCAAAACGTGCATTTTTTCAAAAACGTTCAAAAATTAAATAAAAAAACAAGTTTTTTTTTAACTGAAAGTAAGGAGCGACAATAAGACTTAAAACGAACAGAAATTATTCCGTATATGAAAGTGGCTGTCCCCTCCTCAACGCCTCGCTCTTTACGCTAAAGTTTGACTTTCTCACAACTCTATTTTTTATAAACAATGAAAAACTGTAGCATAAAGAGCGAGGCGTTGAGGAGGGGACAGCCTCTTTCATATACGGAATAATTTCTTTTAGTTTTAAGTTTTAATATTGCTCCTTACTTTCAGTTAAAAAAACTTGTTTTTTTTATTTAATACTGGAAACAGTTGACAGACTGCAGCTTAGTTAGCAAATAAAAATCCATTCAATATATTATACATAGGTTTCTTTGACCTGATGCCTGATGCCTGTTTCCAGTATTAAATAAAAAAAAACAAGTTTGTTGAACTGAAAGTAAGGGGCAACATTATAACTTAAAACTAAAAGAAATTATTCCGTATATGTAAGGGGCTGCCCCCTCCTCAACGCCTCGTTCTTTACGCTAAGTTTTTTATTGTTTTAAAAAATAGAGTTGTGAGAAAGTCAAACTTTAGCGTAAAGAGCGAGGCGTTGAGGAGGGACAGCCTCTTTCATATACGGAATAATTTCTGTTCGTTTTAAGTCTTATTGTCGCTCCTTACTTTCAGTTAAAAAAAAACTTGTTTTTTTATTTAATTTTTGAACGTTTTTGAAAAAATGCACGTTTTGATCTTGGTTCACCGTACATAATTAAAACAAAATTTGCATATTAATTTACTTTTATTTGGTTAAATGGCTTTCTAGAAAATTATTTAATTTTATTTACAAACGTCTTTATTAGTAATAATTATACGTAACTTGCGAATTAACTTACGTAACGAACTTCTATATTCATATATTTTTAATACGTATATTAGGGGGTTCGCCCCCTAGTTAATACCTTGCTCTTTAAGCGAAAGTTCGAAATTTGTTCCAATTCTTTAAAAATGACCGCTTAATCACAAAGGCCGTTAATTAGAATAAATAGCTCTTTTGAAAGTACTAAAAAATCTTTGGCTTAAAGAGCGAGGTATTGGTGAACCCAATCATATATGTAAAATTTTCTGTTCGTTTAAAGTTTTGATGTTGCTGCTGTTGCAGCTGAAAAACTTGTTTTTTTATATTTAATTTCTGATCTTTTTTTAAATAAAGCTGGGAAGTCCGGCGTCCCCTTCATAGCAATGTCCCTTCCCCCATGAAAATTTCCTTCATGGATAGATCCTCCCACATAACCCCCGACCCACCCCCCCCCCCACAAACAGGAAAAATCTCCCTGAAAACGTCTGTATACTTCCCAATAACCAATACTATATGTTAGCATTGGGTAAAGTTCATAACTTTCAGCCCTCCCTCCGGGAACTTCGGGGGATTAAGTCATTCTAAAAGACATACGTATAATATTTTCGAAAATGCTGAATAAAATGGCTATCTCAAAATTTTGATCGGGTGACTTTGGGAAAAAATGAGCGTGGGAGGGGCCTAGTTGCCCTCCATTTTTTTGGTCACTTAAAAGGGCACTAGAACTTTTATTTTCCATTCCAATGAGCCCTCCCACGATATTGTAGGACCACTGGGTCGATACGATCACCCCTGGGGAAAAAAAATAAACACGCACCCGTGATCTTTCTTCTGGCAAAAAATAAAGAATTCCACATTTTGTAGATAGGATCTTGAAACCTCTACAGTAGAGTTCTCTGATACGCGGAATATGATGGTGTGATTTTCATTAAGGTTCTATAACTTTTAGGGGGTCCTTTCCCCCTATTTTTGGAAATCAGCCAAATTTTCTCAGGCGCGTAACTTTTGATGGGTAGGACTAAACTTGATGAAACTTATATATTTGAAATCAGCATTAAAATCTGATTCTTTTGGTGCATCTATTTGTATCAAAATACCTTTTTCTAGAGTTTCGGTTACCATTGAGCCGGGTCGCCCCTTACTTACAGTTCGTTACCACGAACTGTTTGATTGACCTCATCCCGATTTCAGTCACAAGGCTGACACTTGTTTGGTGACTATTATGTAACACATTACTGTTTGAAATTAAGTAAAAAAAAAAACAAATTTTCCTTAACTGAAAATAAGGAGCGACATTAAAACTTAAAATAAACAAAAATTATTCCGTATATGAAAGCGACTGTCTCCTCCTCAACGCCCTGCTCTTTACGCTAAAATTTGACTATTCGTCACAACTCTACTTTTTAAAACAATAAAAACTTTAGCGTAAAGAGCGGGGCGATGAGGAGGGGACAACCCCTTTTATATACTGAATAATTTCTGTTCAATTTAAGTTTTAGTTTCAGTTAAAAAAATTTTTTTTATTTAATTTCCAAATGTTTTCCAAATAATGCAGGTTTGGATTTGGCTCACCCTGCATGAAACAAAAATTGGATATTAATTTTGGCATATATATAGGGTTGCCCCCTCTTCAATACCTTGCTCTTTACGCTGAAGCTGCTAGGAATTTAAAAAAAGCTTCGTGTTCTAATTAAAATGCCCCCGTGTTTCAACTTGAGTAAACAGTCAAACTTTAGCGTAAAGAGTAAGGTATTGATAAGGGGGCAACCCTTCATATATGGCGTAATTTCTGTTTGTTTTTCAAGTAATACTGATAAATCTGGCTCACCCTCTATGAAATATACCCTCCTTCTCATGGAAAAGTCCTCCGTGGCAATTTCATCCAACGTAAAGTGCACCCTCCACGTCAAATCCCCTCCAGACTGTTCCATAATCTCTGAGAATCCTTTATCCCTGTAAAATTGCTTGTTGACGATTCACCCTGAAAAATTATCTTTGTAGCCCTTCCCCTGGGTACTGTGGAGGTCATTTTACACCTAAAACATAATTTGTATATTTTTTTACTATGTTGAACAAAATGGCTAACCAAGATTTTGATCGGGTGACTTTGGCGACAAAATGAAAACCTCTGGATAACTCCCCCGGAACATCTCCACATAAAAAAATTTTGCAAAGAGAATGTAAGACAATTAAAAAGAATTTCGCACAGTCTTTCTGTCGAATCCCCCCAGTGTAGTATTTCCCCTGGAATATTCACTCCCCAGAAACTGATTTCTAATCGGTTTCTCGATCACTCCAGAAATACCCCCCTTCCGTGGAAATTTTTTCCCAGAAAACAAAATACGCTGATAAAAAGCCCTTGGTTAATTCCCCCGGAACATCTCCACATAAAAAATTTGGCAAAGAGAATGTAAGAAAATTAACAAGAATTTCGAACAGTGTCTCTGTCAAAACCCCCTAGAGTAACATTTCCCCTGGAATATTCACTCCCCAGAATTTTCCCTCCCCATGGATGATTATACCCATAGAAATCCACTCCAAGCACAACCCCCCCCCCCCCAAAACAAATGGTTTTATACTTCCCATTAACAAATACTATATGTAAACAATGGGCATATTTCACAGCTTGCAGCCCTTCTCCTGTGGACTGTGGAGGTCGATTTACATCTAAAGACATAGTTTTTATATTTTTTTTACTATGTTGAACAAAATGGTTATCTCAAAATTTTGATCGAGTGACTTAGGGGGAACAATGAGCGTGACAGGGGGATTAGTTGCCCTCCAGTTTATTTGGTCACTTTAAAAGGGCACTAGAACTTTCAATTTCCGTTCGAATGAACCTTCTCGAAATATTCTAGGACTACTGGGTCGATACGACCATCCCTGGGATAAATAAATAAATTGTCATCCGTGATCATTCTTCTGGCAAAAAATACAAAATTCTATATTTTTGCAGAGAGGAGCTTAGAACCTCTGCAGTAAGGTTATCTGATACGCTGAAACAGATGGTGATATCTTCATTGATATTCTATGACATTTAAGGTGTTTTCCTCTTTTTTCTAAAATACGGCAAATATTCTCAGACTCGTTACTTTTGATGGGCAGGACTAAACTTGACGAATCTTATATATTTGAAATAAACATACAAATACGATTCTTTTGATGTATCAATCGGTATAAAATTTCGTTTTTTTAGAGTTTTAGTTCCTATTGAGCCGGTCGCTCCTTACTTACAGTTCTTTACCATGAACTGTTTGATTAAATGAAAAAATACCAAGTTGTTTCAACTGAAAGTAAGGACCAACAATAAAACGAACAGAAATTATTACGCATATGAGGGACGCTAGTAGTAAGGCATCTAGTACCACTGAATACACATGCACTTTCACAAGCCTGAGGCATGGGTATGTGTGCAGTTTAACCGGTATATTGGCTTACCAGGGTCATTCACCTATTACTAGGACCGGTACATTGGCTTATCAGACAGGTTTCTTATGAGGTAAAACGCATTTTTTTGGGGTCAGACGGTAAGAGAGAGTGGCAGTCATACTAACTTGATTGGTAGTTGGATTCGGATATAAGGAGTAATTTTCATTGTAGTTCATATTAGTACATTGTTTATAGTACACCATATATTATTAACTTTTGAAAACAATGGATTCGTCAATTTTCAATGTGAGTACACTTTTCATTCTTTTATTTCCCAAAAAAAATTAAAGAAAAACGTTTTACTAGTAAATTCAAATTTCAGGAGGGGCTTAGCCCCCCTCCAACAACACAAAGCTTAAAATATGATGCGTATATTCGATAGAAACGGCAAAGCACGCTTTTTTCTATTATGTAAAACAAAAAACTCCCTTTTCCATTGCTCTGTTAGGAGCATAATTCTGTAGTTTTAGTTCTTTTTCGTTCAAAAGAATCCTTTCCCAATCCTGCATTTAAAATGTACTATCTTCTTCCGCTCTATATAAAGCCATCTGTGTTTAACATATATATATATATATATATATATATATATATATATATATATATATATATATATATATATATATATATATATATATATATATATATATATATATATATATATATATATATTTATATATATATATATATATATATATATATATATATATATATATATATATATATATATATATATATATATATATATATATATATATATAGGCAGTCTAAGACTGCATATGGTATCAGGTCAAAGAAACCTATGTGTAATATATTGAATGGATTTTTATTTGCTAACTAAGCTGCAGTCTGTCGACTGTTTCCAGTATTAAATTTAAAAAAAACAAGTTTTTTTAACTGAAAGTAAGGAGCGCTATTAAAACTTAAAACTAAAAGAAATTATTCCGTATAAAAAAGAGGCTGTCCCCTCCTCAACGCCTCGCTCTTTATGCTAAAAGTTTTTCATTGTTTAAAAAAAATAGAGTTGTGAGAAAGTCAAACTTTAGCGTAAAGAGCGAGGCGTTGAGGAGGGGACAGCCTCTTTCATATACGGAATAATTTCTGTTCGTTTTAAGTCTTAATGTCGCTCCTTACTTTCAGTTAAAAAAAAAACTTGTTTTTTTATTTAATTTTTGAACGTTTTTGAAAAAATGCACGTTTTGATCTTGGCTCACCGTACATAATTAAAACAAAATTTGCATATTAATTTACTTTTATTTGGTTAAATGGCTTTCTCAAAACTTGTTTAATTTTATTTACGAACGTTTTTATTAGTAATAAATATACGTAACTTACGAATTAACTTACGTAACGAACTTCTATATTCATATATTTTGAATACGTATATTAAGGGGTTCGCCCCCTAGTCAATACCTTGCTCTTTAAGCGAAAGTTCGAATTTTGCTCCAATTCTTTAAAAATGACCCCTTAATCACAAAAGCCGTTAATTAGAATAAATAGCTCTTTTGAAAGTACTAAAAAATCCTTAGCTTAAAGAGCAAGGTATTGACTAGGGGGTGAACCCAATCGTATACGTAAAATTTTCTGTTCGTTTAAAGTTTTGATGTTGCTGCTGTTGCAGCTGAAAAACTTGTTTTTTTATATTTAATTTCTGATCTTTTTTTAAATAATGCTGGGAAGTATATATATATATATATATATATATATATATATATATATATATATATATATATATATATATATATATATATATATACAGTATTTTATTTTTTTCTATACCTCATTGTCAAACTGAAATTATAAGAGATACAATATTTTGACATTTATGTAGGCTTATTCAAGATATTTACAGAGATTGCAGCATTTTGGAAATTATTAAGATGTGGGTTTTATTTATTTATTTGTTTTGTGTGTGTATTATTTTCTTTATATGCTGCGTTTAATTTAATTTAACCTTTTCTCGTTTATAAAATCTCCCGGGCGTGGAGCCAAAATATTCAGATTTTTATTATTTAAAGTCTGTTGTTTCTTTTTTGTCTTGTTCCACCGACAGAATTCACATAACCCATGATTAAAACTACACGGTTAACATCATTCAAACGATATAGGCAATCTAAGGTTATATAATGGCATCACGTCAAAGAAACGTGCATTATATACTGAGCGTATTTTTTTTTATTTGCTGGCTAAGCTCCGGTCTGTTGACTCTTTCCAGCATTGACCTCATCCCAACTGTCACTCACAAGGTTGACCCTTATTTAGAGACTCGGGTATGTCGCGGGTATTCAATAACCAGTTTGTCTCTTAAATTCTATAAATGGAAAAGCACTGTTGTATAACATATTATTTTTCCTTCTATAGGTAATGGCCAGGGAAAAGAAATACAGGATTGTCTTGAAGGCTTATCCATTCTTTATGTAGGTAACTCTACTTTGCTGCCTATGATTTAAAGCATCTGAATTTTAATTAAGTTGTGAAAATCCGAGGTAAATGGGTAAGTAAATATGCAGAATTAGAATTAATTACTACAACAAATAGGAACCAGGTTCGTTTCCTCTATTGTCTCTTTTGAAAGGGAACGTCTTTTGAATGTCCTTTTTAGTTTGTCTAAACTAATCCAGGAGTGGCACTGATATAATCAAAAGAAGACATAGATACCGTAAGCTGCCCCCCCACTTCCTAGAAGAAAAGATATATACAAAGTGTATGGAAATTGGTAGCATTTGGGGAAACAGTAGCTTGTTTCTGTAGAAAAAATCACTAGAAAATATTTACAAGCTTCTTCCTCCGAACATTCTTTTTGAACCCTTGGTCGTTTTCTGTCATTATATTTTAGAAACGATGCCTAATTTTGAGTTGAAGCACCCGCTTAGGCACTTCATGCTTGCTAGAGGTAAATTTCCTGAACAAAAGTGCATCTTTCATGAAATGTGCATGCTTTACTATTAAATCTTAATTTTCAGGATCGGAAAATCTATGATTTGGATGAAGGCACATGCAAAAACTCTGAGCTATCTCAACTAGGTCTCCCAGTTAGTTGGACTGGTAACAGAAGCAAATACGAAGAAGTTTTTACTTCTGTTCCTGTTTGTCAAATTCATCACCCTATGGTAAGCCGAACAGTCAGTAAATTGATTGTGCTTCGTAAGTATATTGGCTGAGTCCATGTGTTTTCACCAGCCTACTCGTTGATAAAGAAATTCATTATGTTTTCTCAACTGACATATTCTAAGCCAAAAACTTAATGGGTAATTTAGAAATGGTAATAGTGCAGTATAATTTATAATTGGATATTTAGAGCATACGCATCTTTGCAAGCTTGAAGTGATATGTGCTGTCGTTTCCTTGTAGCTATCCAAACGCACTATCATTCTGGCAGCTTTTATTCAGCCTATGGTAGTAAAATGGCTGAGGACTGCTATTTTGAACAGAAATTGTCGCTTTCAGCTGCCATTTCATGATTCAAGAATGATTAGGGGATAAAAAGGCCCTCTCTTTGGTCCTGAGGATCCATGTTAATGACATATTATGTCACAATAAAAATAAAAATTGTAATTTAAACGAGGAAGATCAAATGATATGTAAAAAATGGTAATACATGCAAAGTAAATTTAGTACTTTCAGGAGCCTAGGAATAAAAAACTATTAATAGATGCTCATGGTATTTTGTATAAATTTGACAGTTTCATAAGGAAACTTTTTTTGGTATTTTTTTTTTAAATTCAATATAAATTCAAAAGATACACGATCTTGAACTTCTCCACCAATGTTCCGTTAAAAAAACTGCCATTGGTGGTGTTTAGTTGCCACCCAGCCTGGCAACTAGTTCCCAAAGCTGCACCAATGACTGTTGGCTTGCTGCTAAACATATTTGATTGACCCACCACAAAAAAAACCTTTTGTGCCCTTGCACGCCGTCATCATGGTTAGCGGTGACGGTCCGCCAGAGATTACTCTTTGAGCTTGTTTATTGAAATAACAGGTATATGTAAGGTAAAGTCCACTATTTAACGGTAAAAGCAAAAATTTCAGATTCTCCTTCAATTATTTTTAATTTACTCGTCAACATAGTTTTTTTTTTATTGTATTTCACTTGCTCAGGCGCTCTTCTCTACAATCATCATGTTTCAAAGTAGCTATTTTCTAAGATTTCATTAACACGATTCAAAAATTGGTCGTTAACAATTGAAGAATTTCCAACGCACATTTCGTCATGCAAAAGGGCCTGTCAATGCGTCAGCGCAACGTGCTTTTCACCGTGTGCATTCAGTGATGGCGTGACTAGGCGTCAAATAGATCAGGGTTGCTCCTAGCAACCTAGAGCAAACTAGGTTGCTCCGCAACCTAGAGAAGAGTGAACCACAGTCCATATGAAATGTATAGCGCTGGAATTGCCTTGGTTGAAAACTTCATTTAGGAGAATTACAACCCAACGCCTTGAACACAAGGAAAATCACTTGTTCGTTAAGCATAATGTGTCTCTTTTTTTTACTCAGAGGTAATCGTCTCAAAATAGTTATGATTGAAAATTGGGAGAGAGCTAATTAGAAGGGAAATTGCAAAGTCTAGTGTCCTTCGTAAGAAACAAAAGAGCTCGTACCACAGAAGTTGGCGTGGTTTTAAGCCCCTTCGCCTGGAAAAACAACCCTAAAGTTAAAAATTAATGTTGCATTTTGCTCTGTATTTATTCATAAGTTCTCAGCTGCTAATGATAAGGATGCTTCAGTAATTGTTAAAGTTTTTTGACAGATCATCAGCTGATGGTGACCTTTCGGTCTTTCAGAGGCTTTATAGTTAAAGACCATACGGCTCCAATGCTTTATTTTTTTTTCCAGAGGCACTTCATATGCAAGGGGTGGTCGTAAAAACTCCGGAGGGGGCTCATTCAATTGGAAATCGGAAATTCTAGTGCCCTTTTTTAAGAGTCAAAATTGCTTGGAAGGCAAGTAGTCCCCACCTTTCATGTCCTTTTTCCCCAAATACGTCAGAAATTTTTTTTTTTGAGAGCCATTTTACAAGAAGTTCAGATAACAAAACCTCCAGTGGTGAGACAGCCCCCCAGTGCCCAGAGGCAGGTGTTGTAATATAAGCCCTGGGGACATATATGGTTCTTAAGGAAGGGATGCTCGTATAAACTTCGGAGAAGGTTCATTTGTTAGTAAAATGGAAGTTCTAGTTCACTTTTAAGGAGTCAAAAGAGATCAGAGGGCAAATAGCCCCATGCCCTTTTTTCTCCAAAGCCATCCTATAAAATGTTGAGATAGCCATTGTTTTTAAATAGTGCAAAGGTTAGATAACACAAACTTTGGTGTCGAAACAACCCCCCAGGGCCAATGGCAGCGTTGTAAGCTATCCCCAGGGGAATGTATGGTTCATTATAAGGGGATGCCCGTATAAACTTCTGAGGGGACTCAGTTGAGAGGAAATTAAAAATTCTAGTTCCTTCTTTAAGGGTAAAAAAGATCCGAGGGAAACTAGCCTCACCCGTGCCCTTTTTTCCCGAAACCCATCCGATGAAAATCTTTAGTTCTTATATATTTTGTTAAAATAGTTCAAAAGGCAGATAACAAAATCTGGGGTCGACACAAACCCCCAGAGCCAGAGCCCCACAAGCTATAAATTCCTATGTATAAACTTCCGAAGCGGCTAATTTGATTAGAAATTGAAAACTCTAGTTATCTTTTTATGAGTCAAAAGTGATCTGTTTGTTTGAAATAGTCCAATGATCAGATAACAAAACTTAGGGGTCAACATAACCAGCCCCCCCAGATCCCAGGGGAAGGGTTGTAACTTGTGCCCTGTGGGCATATAAAGTTTTTTGTGGAAGTGGTCGTGTAAACTTCGGAGGGGACCCAAATGATTAGAAAGTGAAGCTTATAATTTCGTTTTTAAGAGCCAAAAGTGATCCAATGACAACAAGCCCCCCCCCGCCCCAACCCTCTTTTCCCCAAATCTGTCCGATCGAATTTTTTATATAGCCAATATAGCCATTTTGTTCAAAAAAGACCGAAGTTTATATAACAAAAATTTCAGGGATAACACGTCCCACCAGAACCCGGGAGCAAGTGTTGTAAATAATTATGCCCCTGGGGCGTATAAGGTTTTTATAGACTAGGTGGTTGTCTAAACTTAATGGGGCTCAGTTGATTGTAATTTGGAATTGTTTGCTGTTAATGGGATAAAGTTATAGCACTACTTTGAGGTTGTTTTCATATTGATTTGTACCCTTTAATAGACAATTTTACAGTTAAGTTAAATTGAGTGATTCTCCAATCCCTAGAATAGGTCTTTCTTTTCGAACATCCTCACCAGCGCCATCTTTTTTCTTAAGTTGATTGGGGCGCCATCTATAAAGACAATTTCTCCCATATTATTAAGGTGCTGATTTCTACTGGGAGCAAGCAGAAGAGGGGAAGGAACCCCCCGCAAGCGCCGTACTGTACCCGCTGGTATTCAGTTACCCGAAAATTGCGGGGAAAAGGTGAGGGGGTACTTACGCTTCCCTTGTTCCTGGGTGATTTCAGTAGGCGATCATTCAGCGCTCGACGCGTGAAGGTGTATTGTGTGCGAAAGAAAATAAAACGTTCAAGATTCTGGACTACTTTCAGCTCTCGAGCAGTGAAGTTCGTTGGTATGACACAAGAGACTATTTACGAATATATATACGCGCCTGTCCTGAATTTCGCTCAGACAAGTTTGCGATATGCCGATATTTCCCGTGATGCGGTGGTTGCTACGGGACGTAAATTTTACGGAAAAGACATTCTGTACGCTGCGCATTGCAAACTGAACGTTATTTTGCGGCAACTTGGAGATGAATATGTAATGAAGGACCGCCGAGCTGGTTTGCAGAGTGATGTTTTCATGGGTGATTTATACGATGCTATCAAGAATGCAGAAAACTCAGCCAATTTCACCTATAGATTTACTATCTGGAAAATTGGCGAAGTGCCTAGAATACCGCAAGATGTGCTGACTTCTCTTTCAATTAGAGTTAACGAGTGCACAGAGAAAATAGAGGGACTAATCGATCAGTGTAAGATCTACCTTCCGTCAGGCCCTACTGTCTGGCCCCCGCTACCGAAACCAGAAAGACTTGAGAATCCTGTAGTGATAGCGAATGTGCCGGCGGAAAGCCTTGAATCATGTGCCAAACAGAAGGAATTTATCGAAAAGAACGGTGGAAAAGGACATATTCGCCAGATCACTCAACGAAAAGGTGGGTTAGTTGCCTTTCTCGATACGGCGGATTCAGCTCAAATCCTCGCAGACATGTTGAAAGAAAATGTCCGTGATGTCAAGGTTTCTTACCGGAAACCAAAGTTTTTAGCGGTGGCAAGATTCGTTCCTCCGGCAACCACAGAGGAAGAAATTATTGCTGCGAACTCCGAAGTTACGGAAGTCCACCGGTTCGGCACCTCTGGCACAGTGAAACTTGTATTTAAAGACTCGTTCGCGCGAGATCAGACAATTAAACGCGGAATATTTGTAGACTACACTCACTTCCGGGTTGAGGCCTATAAAGAGCTCCCCAAGAGATGTTTTAACTGTCAATCTTTCGAGCACCTCTCTAGTGCCTGCAGCAACGCTCCGAAGTGCTCTAAGTGCGCCGGTGCCCACGTCGCTTCACGGACGTCCCCATGCACGTCCACCACAGTTAAATGTGCTCTATGCCCAGAAGGCCACAACACCCACCCCTCATACAGCATGAGATGCCCACTAGTTAGAAATGCTATGAAAAAGCCCACTACAACGAAATGACTTCTCTCTCCATCATCTGCCGAAATATCTATGGGCACAATTCAGTCAAACTAGACTACGTTAAAGAACTATGCCGTCAATTTAATGTTGTGTGCTTACAAGAACATTTACTCAACTCCGAAAATTTTGGTCTTTTCGAACAGTTGAATCAAAAACCTGTGTTCATGCATGAAGCAAAAAGGTCCTCAGTCCGTGGTCGACCTAGTGGGGGCACTGCTATCATAACGGACAGTTCGCTTGAATGTCAAAAGCTGGAATCGTGTGAGTTCTTCCTCGCTGTAGATTTT
Source organism: Artemia sp. Qi Xiang Cuo (assembly GCF_049724085.1). Taxonomy (NCBI): domain Eukaryota; kingdom Metazoa; phylum Arthropoda; class Branchiopoda; order Anostraca; family Artemiidae; genus Artemia; species Artemia sp. Qi Xiang Cuo. Next base: position 49,279,729 of record NC_142814.1, read on the forward strand.
CCTGGTCCCGGGGGTTTTGTTCTGATCACGGTTTATCTACCAACAAACCTAAACACCCTCTCTTCCGAAAAACGGTTCTCGGAAGCTTGTGGCCGCCTCTCGCGCTTACTTATTAGGCTGGGCAATCGAAGAGTGCTAGTCTGCGGTGACTTTCAGTGCGACTTAACGAACCCATCAAATAAGCTCTCCGAAATCTTCTTCTCAGTAATCCCAGATGGGTATGATCTCTGTGAAAAGACTGACGCATATACGTACATCCATAATTCCGGTTCAACGACAAACATTGACCATGTGCTATGTAACTTCTCTCTAGGTGCTCCAGTCACCGTGGACTCTGAGCACACAGTAAGTGATCACCTTGGCTTATGCTTTAAGGCTAACTTCTTCCCGTGTAGGCCTAATAAGCCCAAAATTTATGCTACCAATACTGAGTGTAATAAAATAAACGCCGACCAGTATAAACAGACATGTGATGAGATTCTCGGAAAGATAAAAGTTCCCTTTCAGCTCTTGATGCATGGCTCGAGTGATTTGGTAGCACTAGACATTTATTGTACTGAGATTATACATGCAATGAAAACGGCTGAGCAGGCTTCTGTACCCACTCGCCGTTTTAAACCTGGAATCAGCAAGCCTGGCTGGAGTCGCTCCCCTAAAGTTAGGCAAGCCAAAGCTCGTGCTAAGTTTTGGCTGTGATTATGGCGCGATTGCGAGAGGCCTGGGTCAGGTGTAGTGTTTGAGCAGTTCCGCAACACGAAAAAAACTTATAATAAGTCTGTAAGTGATCTTAAAGCTGCCGAAGCCGAACTTGCTTCCCAAGAAGCAGCAAATAATCCTGTATCTATGTGGAAGTCTTTTAGACAGTCTAAACCAGTGACAAACCCTGCTAGTAACATACCTGAGGAGCAGTGGGTAAAACATTATAGTGAAGTTTTTGGGATTAAACATGCCCAACTAACAACCGAAAGTGATAGTGAGCTCTCACGAGCTTTTGCGTCCCTCTTGAGCCAACGGAACTATTTTACCGTCTCAATAGGCGAAGTGCTCCAGGTTATTAAGCAGCTGAGAAAGGGCAAGGCTCCCGGGCACGACGGAATTGTGACTAAACACCTCCGCTGTGGCTCACCTCTGCTCATTGAGCACTTGACGCTGCTATATCAAATGTGCCTTGATTCTGGTGCAGTCCCTAGGTCGTTTGCCCTAGGTATTGTGTCTAACGTCTTGAAGAAGGGAAAAATCGTAACCTCTGCTCTAGCTATAGGCCTATAACAGTTTCTAGTACATTAAGCAAAGTGTTAGAGAGACTTCTGTTACCTGAGCTGTTACGAAAGTGTAAAATTGACAATCGACAATTCGGGTTCCGTCGCCACCTCGGTTGTGCATTTGCACATCGCCTTCTTACGCGTATAGTATCGAAAGCTCAGAATCAATCACGGACTCTTTTAATTTGTGCAGTAGATGTGTCCGCGGCGTTCGATTCGGTAATTCATTCAAAGTTAATTTTGAACATGCTGCACCAAGGTGTGAACCCACATGTAGCGGCCGTCCTATGGCACTGGTATTCGAGTAGCCTTATCCGTGTTAAGTTGAGTAGTGAACTCCTGTCGAAACCGATTAGGCTTCACCGGGGACTGCGTCAAGGGTCGGTTTTAAGCCCTGTACTCTTCAATTCACTAACCTCGTCGGTAACAAAAAAGATTAACGGTGGTTTTAACACCGAATGTATGGATGTGAGCCTACTGTGCTACGCAGACGACATATTACTGGTGAGCACATCGCTTTGTAACCTTCAAGCTAATATCGATCTCCTAAGTCGAGGTTATACTAATATTGGTCTGGTTATTAACCCTGCTAAAACAGAATTTCTTGTATTTGAACCCCCGCGTGCGCCGTCTGAAGTTGCCCGTCGCGAGGCTACCCGTGTTACCGTTGCAGGGCAAGTAGTACTTCCAAGCCGCAAGTTGAAGTACCTAGGTATCACATATGGAAGCGACCTCAGAAGCTCGCGTGCTCTGTTTGTTGACCAGGTTCTGTCGGGTTTTCGGTCTGGGTATGCTAAACTTGCAGCCCTGAAGTTTAAATTTAATAAGCATATCCTTGCTAGGTTGTATCGTGCCGTCGCTCTTCCCTTTGCTCACTACATCTCACCCGTTTGGCATTGGCTATCGAATTCGGATATGTTGCGAATCCGTTCAGGCTTTTGCAAATATTTAAAGTTTCTGCTTGGTCTGCCACTTTACCTCCGTAACACTGGTCTGCTAGAAAAGTATCATATACCTGATCCTGTTGAGTTCATGCCGAATTTTGAAAAACAAGCTCTCGTGAAACACAGGGCACTATTATTTGATTTCCCAGCGACTTTCTTGCTTGATAGTTGAAGTGTGATTTGTTTGTATTTAGTAGATTATTATGTTCGGTTGATTTGTGTTCGTTTTTATTTTCTCTTTTCTTTTGTTTTGCTCCGCTTCTTCATGCTTCTTTTTTATAGCGGGTTTGTAATAAATTATTATTATTATTATATAGCCATTTTGTTCAAAATACTTTAAGGATCAAATACCGAAAACTCTGGGGTTGACAAAAGTAGAGTCCTATGTTCCAATTCTTGTCCTTGACGTTCCTTCCTATGCTAATCTGAGGGTTTATGGTCGATCGTCTACTCATTTGGGGGTTTGTGTTCCATTTTGTCCAATTTCTGGGGTTTTAATTCTATCATATGATCCTTTCAGTTTTTTGATTCTTTTCTATACTCTTCCAAGGGTTTATTTTCATTCACATGCTATTCTGAGGGTTTATGTTCCTTCCTATGCTATTATGAGGGTTTATGTTCCTTCCTATGCTATTCTTAGTGTTTAGGTTACTTACTATGCTATTCCGAGGTTTTATGTTTCTTCTTATGATATTTTAGGGGTTTACGATCCATTTTATACTATTATAGGGGTTTATGCTAGATTATGTATTATTCTTAGTTTTTATATTCATTCGCCTTATAGTCTGAGTGTTTATGTTACTTTTTATGCTATTCTAGTGTTTTATGTTCATTCATATGCTATTCTAAGGGTTTATGTTCCTTCCTATGCTGTACTTGACGATGGAGAAAAAGAGTTAAAGTGATTAGCAATTACGACCGGGGATTCCCCGCTGTATTTTTTCAAATCGGAAACTAGAGATTGTCAAATTGCGTATTTAGGAATTGTTTTGATTGAAATTTTTGCAAAAAGGGAAAAGGAATTCGCAAATTGGACACTATGAACGATATTAATTAATGTTTTGAATAATAAGAGTGTGATTGATTCTAATTAGTGATTGGATAATTTTTTAACATGAAATCTCTGAATAAAATATTTTTTGGGGGAGATGGGTTGATTATGTACTGTATATTACACAAGTGATGTTTGGACAGTGTTGTCAATTGAAATAGTGAAAAACCCTTGTGATTGACTTGAAATAACAAATTTTAACAAGAAATGGCTGAAAAGTGTTTTGGGGGAGATGGGATGATTGTGTTCTGTATAATACACAAGTTGTGTTTGAACAGTGTTGTCAGTTTAAAATAGGCTCCAATGTTATAGTATACTAAAAAGTTGATACAAAAGAGATGTAGATGGCAAGAAAATAATTTTAATAAAGAAATTCAGAAGAAACCTTAGAAATCCTTGCAAATCAAGTAGTAAGGTGTATGTGAGTCCGAACCATCAAGGATCATAAGCACCAATGACCCTAACCAGCAGAGACATCAACCCCCCAAAGGTCCCCTATCCCCAAACTCGAAGGGTAACCCCTCCCCTCCAATTTTTTGGCCCTCTACCCCCATTTTTTTTCTTTTTTGGCAATCGACATTTTTTTCAGATAACAAGTATCATTCATTACGATCGTAGCTTTCAAATGTGAAACTTAAGTCCATTTTCGGATCGAAAAATAAACTATTTCTGTAAAATCTGAGTTAATAAGGGTTTTTGACGGTAAACTCTAGTTTTTTATAAGAAAATTATGGAATATACAATTCTCTGGTTCAAATGTGAAACTTAAGTCCTTTTTTGGATCGAAAAATAAAACTATTTCCGTAAAATCTGAGCTAATAAGGGTTTTTGACTGTAAACTCTAGTTTTTTGTAAGAAAATTATGGAAAAATACAATTCATTGGCTCAATTGTGAAACTTAAGTCCATTTATGGATCGAAAAATAAAACTATTTCCGTAAAATCTGACCTAATTAGGGTTTTTGACCGTAAACTATAGTTTTTTTGTAAGAAAATTATGGAAAATACAATTCTCTGATTCAAATGTGAAACTTAAGTCCTTTTTTGGATCGAAAAAATAAACTATTTCTGTAAAATCTGAGTTAATAAGGGTTTTTGATCATAAACTCTAGTTTTTTGTAAGAAAATTATGGTAAATACAATACGTTGGTAAATACATCAAATAAAATTGACAAAATCTAAATTTCAGAATGAATAAATGCTTTAACAACATCCTTTATCGGATATGTCAGATGAAACTGACAAAATCTAAGTATCAGAGTGACTAAATTTTTTTTATCAACATCCTTTGCCAGATACATCTAATAAAATTGACAAAATCTAAATTTCAGAATGAATAAATTCATTATCAACATCCTTTGTCAGATATGTCGGATAAAATTGACAAAATCTAAGTATCAGAGTGACTAAATTCTATATCAACATCCTTATCTCGGATACAAAGGATAAAATTGACAGAATCTAAGTGTCAATGTGAATAATTTTTTTTTATCAACATCCTTTTTCAGATACATCAAATAAAATTGGCAAAATCTAAATTTCAGAATGAATAAATGCATCAACAACATACTTTATCGGATATGTCGGATAAAATTGACAAAATCTAAGTATCAGAGTGACTAAAATTTTTTATCAACATCCTTTTCTCGGATACATAGGACAAAATTGACAGAATCTAAGTGTCGGTGTGAATAATTTTTTTATCAACATCCTTTTGTAAGATACATCAAATAAAATTGACAAAATCTAAATTTTAGAATGAATAAATTCATTATCAACATCCTTTGTCGGATGTGTCGGATAAAATTGACAAAATCTAAGTATCAGAGTGAATATTTTTTTTGTAACAACATCCTTTGCCAGATACATCGAATAAAATTGATAAAATATAAGTGTCAGAGTGAATAAATTTTTCTATCAACATCCTTTGTCAGATACATCAAATTAAATTGACAAAATCTAAATTTCAGAACGAATAATTGCTATATTAACATCCTTTTCTCAGATACATAGGATAAAATTGACAGAATCTAAGTGTCAGTGTTAATAAATTTTTTTTTATCAACATCCTTTGTCAGATACATCAAATAAAATTGACAAAATCTAAATTTCAGAATGAATAAATGCTTCAACAACATCCTATATCAGATATGTTGGAAAAAAATTGACAAAATCTAAGTATCAGAGTGACTAAAATTTTTTATCAACATCCTTTTCTCGGATACATAGGACAAAATTGACAGAATTTAAGTGTTGGTGTGAATAATTTTTTTATCAACATCCTTTGTCATATATGTCGGATAAAATTGACAAAATCTAAGTATCAGAGTGAATATATTTTTTAACAACATCCTTTGCCATATACATCTAATAAAATTGATAAAATATAAGTGTCAGAGTGAATAAATTTTTTTATCAACATCCTTTGTCAGATTCATCAAATAAAATTGACAAAATCTAAATTTCAGAACGAATAAATGCCTTATCAACATCCTTTATCAGATATACCGGATAAAATTGGCAAATTCTAAGTACCACAGTGACCAAATTCTATATCAACATCCTTTTCCTGAATACATAGGATAAAATTGAAAGAATCTAAGTGTCGGAGTGAATATTTTTTTTATCAAGATCTTTTTTTAGATGCATCAAATAAAATTGACAAAATCTAAATTTCAGAATGAATAAATTCATTATCAACATCCTTTGTCGGGTAAAATTGACGAAATCTAAGTATCAAAGTGACTAAATTCTATATCAACATCCTTTTCTCGAATATATAGGATAAAATTGACAGAATCTAAGTGTCAGTGTGAATAAATTTTTTTTTATCAACATCCTTTGTCAGATACATCAAATAAAATTGACAAAATCTAAATTTCAAAATGAATAAATTCATTATCAACACCCTTTGTCGGATATGTCGGATAAAATTGATAAAATATGTGTCAGAGTGAATACATTTTTTTTATCAACATCCTTTGTCAGATACATCAATAAAATTGACAAAATCTAAATTTCAGAATGAATAAATTCCTTAGCAACATCCTTTGTCTGATATGTTGGATGAAATTGACAAAATCTAAGTATCAGAATGACTAGATTCAATATCAACATCCTTTTCTCGAATATATGGGATAAAATTGACAGAATCTAAGTGTCAGTGTGAATAAATTTTTTTTTATCAACATCCTTTGTCAGATACATCAAATAAAATGGACAAAATCTAAAGTTCAGAATGAATAAATTCATTATCAACATCCTTTGTGGGATATGTCGGATAAAATTGATAAAATATAAGTGTTAGAGTGAATAACTTTTTTTATCAACATCCATTGTCAGATACATCAAATAAAATTGACAAAATCTAAATTTCAGAATGAATAAATGCTTTAACAACATCCTTTATCGGATATGTCGGATAAAATGACAAAATCTAAGTATCAGAGTGACTAAATTCTATATCAAAATTCTTTTCTTGGATACATAGGATAAAATTGACAAATTCTAAGTGTTAGAGTGAATAAATTTTTTTTTATCAACATCCTTTGGCAGATACATCGGATAAAATTGACAAAATCTAATTTTCATAATAAATAAATTCATTATCAACATCCTTTGTCGGATATGTCAGATAAAATTGACAAAATCTAAATTTCAGAATGAATAAATTCATTATCAACATCCTTTGTCGGATATGTCGGATAAAATTGATAAAATCTAAGTGACAGAGTGAATAATTTTTTTTTCAACATCCTTTTGTCAGATACATCAAATAAAATTGAAAAATTCTAAATTTCAGAATGAAGAAATACTTCAACAACATCCTTTATCGGATATGTCCGATAAAATTGACAAAATCTAAGTATCAGAGTTACTAAATTCTATATCAACATCCTTTGTCGGATATGTCAGATAAAATTGACAAAATCTAAGTATAAGAGTGACTAAATTCTATATCAACATCCTTTTCTCGGATACATAGGATAAAATTGACAGAATTTAAGTGTCAGTGTGAATAATTTTTTTTTATCTACATCCTTTGTCAGATACATCAAATAAAATTGACAAAATCTATATTTCAGAATGAATAAATTCATTATCAACATCCTTTGTCAGATACATCAAATAAAATTGACAAAATCTAAATTTCAGAATGAATAAATTCATTATCAACATCCTTTGCCGGATATGTCGGATAAAATTGACAAAATCTAAGTACCAGAGTGACTAAATTCTATATCAACATCCTTTTCTCGGATACATAGGATAAAATTGACAGAATTTAAGCGTCAGTGTGAATAATTTTTTTTTATCTACATCCTTTGTCAGATACATCAAATAAAATTGACAAAATCTATATTTCAGAATGAATAAATTCATTATCAACATCCTTTGTCAGATACATCAAATAAAATTGACAAAATCTAAATTTCAGAATGAATAAATTCATTATCAACATCCTTTGTCGGATATGTCGGATATAATTGACAAAATCTAAGTATCAGAGTGACTAAATTCTAGATCAACATCCTTTTCTCGGATACATAGGATAAAATTGACAGAATCTAAGCGTCAGTGTGAATAATTTTTTTATCAACATCCTTTGTGAGTTACATCAAATAAAATTGACAAAATCTAAATTTCAGAATGAATAAATTCATTATCAACATCCTTTGCCGGATATGTCGGATAAAATTGACAAAATCTAAGCATCAGAGTGACTAAATTCTATATCAACATCCTTTTCTTGGATACTGAGGATAAAATTGACAGAATCTAAGCGTCAGTGTGAATAAATTTTTCTTTTATCAACTTCCTTTGTCAGATGCATCAAATAAAATTGACAAAATCTAAATTTCAGAATGAATAAATTCATTATCAACATCCTTTGTCGGATATGTTGTATAAAATAGGCAAAATATAAGTAACAGAGAGAATAAATTTTTTTTTATCAACATCATTTTGTCAGATACATCAAATAAAATCGACAAAATTTAAATTTCAGAATGAATAAATACTTTAACAGCATCCTTTATCGGACATGTCGGATAAAATTGACAAAATCTAAGTATCAGAGGGACTAAACTCTATATCAACATCCTTTTCTCAGATACATAGGATAAAATTGACAAATTCTAAGTGTTAGAGTGAATAAATTTTTTATCAACATCCATTGGCAGATACATCGGATAAAATTGACAAAATCTAAATTTCCGAATGAATAAATTCATTATCAACATCCTTTTTCGGATACTTCGGATAAAATTGACAAAATATAAGTGACAGAGTGAATAAATTTTTTTTTATCAACATCCTTTTGTCAGATACATCAAATAAAATTGACAAAATATAAATTTCAGAATGAAGAAATACTTTAACAACATCCTTTATCGGATATGTCGATAAAATTGAACGAAATCTAAGTATCAGAGTGACTAAATTCTATATAAACATCCTTTTCTCGGATACATAGGATAAAATTGACAAATTCTAAATGTTAGAGTGAATAATTTTTTTTATCAACATCATTTGGCAGATACATCGGATTAAATTGACAAAATCTAAATTTCATAATAAATAAATTCATTATCAACATCCTTTGTCGGATATGTCGGATAAAATTGACAAAATATAGGTGACAGAGTGAATAATTTTTTTTTTCAACATCCTTTTGTCAGATACATCAAATAAAATTGACAAAATCTAAATTTCAGAATGAAAAAATACTTTAACAACATCCTTTATCGGATATGTCGGATAAAATTGACCAAATCTAAGTATCAGAGTGACTAAATTCTATATAAACATCCTTTTCTCGGATACATAGGATAAAATTGACAAATTCTAAATGTTAGAGTGAATAATTTTTTTTTATCAACATCATTTGGCAGATACATCGGATTAAATTGACAAAATCTAAATTTCATAATAAATAAATTCATTATCAACATCCTTTGTCGGATATGTCGGATAAAATTGACAAAATATAAGTGACAGAGTGAATAATTTTTTTTTTTCAACATCCTTTTGTCAGATACATCAAATAAAATTGACAAAATCTAAATTTCAGAATGAAGATATACTTTAACAACATCCTTTATCGGATATGTCCAATAAAATTGACAAAATCTAAGTATCAGAGTGACTAAATTCTATATCAACATCCTTTGTCGGATATATCAGATAAAATTGTCAAAATCTAAGTATAAGAGTGAATAATTTTTATATCAACATCCTTTGCCAGATACATCGAATAAAATTGATAAAATATAAGTGTCAGAGTGAATACATTTTTTTTATCAACATCCTTTGTCAGATACATCAAATAAAATTGACAAAATCTAATTTTCGAAATGAATATATTCATTATCACCATCCTTTGCTGAATATGTCGGATAAAATTGACAAAATCTAAGTATCAGAGTGACTAAATTCTATATCAACATCCTTTTCTCGAATACATAGGATAAAATTGACAGAATCTAAGCGTCAGTGTGAATAATTTTTTTTTTATCAACATCTTTTGTCAGATACATCAAATAAAATTGACAAAATCTAAATTTCAGAATGAATAAACTCATTATCAACATCCTTTGTCAGATACATCAAATAAAATTGACAAAATCTAAATTTCAGAATGAATAAATTCATCATCAACATCCTTTGCCGGATATGTCGGATAAAATTGACAAAATCTAAGTATCAGAGTGACTAAATTCTATATCAACATCCTTTTCTCAGATACATAGGATAAAATTGAAAGAATCTAAGCGTCAGTGTGAACAAATTTTTTTATCAACTTCCTTTGTCAGATACATCAAATAAAATTGACAAAATCTAAATTTCAGAATGGATAAATTCATTATCAACATCCTTTTCTCGGATACATAGGATAAAATTGACAGAATCTAAGCGTCAGTGTGAATAATTTTTTTTTATCAACATCCTTTGTCAGATACATCAAATAAAATTGACAAAATATAAATTTCAGAATGAATAAATTAATTATCAACACCCTTTGTCAGATACATAAATAAAATTAACAAAATCTAAATTTCAGAATGAATAAATTCATTATCAACATCCTTTGCCGGATATGTCGGATAAAATTGACAAAATCTAAGCATCAGAGTGACTAAATTCTATATCAACATCCTTTTCTTGGATACTGAGGATAAAATTGACAGAATTTAAGCGTCAGTGTGAACAAATTTTTTTTATCAACTTCCTTTGTCAGATACATCAAATAAAATTGACAAAATCTAAATTTCAGAATGAAGAAATACTTCAACAACATCCTTTATCGGATATGTCCGATAAAATTGACAAAATCTAAGTATCAGAGTTACTAAATTCTATATCAACATCCTTTGTCGGATATGTCAGATAAAATTGTCAAAATCTAAGTATAAGAGTGACTAAATTCTATATCAACATCCTTTTATCGGATACATAGGATAAAATTGACAGAATTTAAGCGTCAGTGTGAATAATTTTTTTTTATCTACATCCTTTGTCAGATACATCAAATAAAATTGACAAAATCTAAATTTCAGAATGATTAAATTCATTATCAACATCCTTTGTCAGATACATCAAATAAAATTGACAAAATCTAAATTTCAGAATGAATAAATTCATTATCAATATCCTTTGCCGGATATGTCGGATAAAATTGACAAAATCTAAGTACCAGAGTGACTAAATTCTATATCAACATCCTTTTCTCGGATACATAGGATAAAATTGACAGAATTTAAGTGTCAGTGTGAATAATTTTTTTTATCTACATCCTTTGTCAGATGCATCAAATAAAATTGACAAAATCTAAATTTCAGAATGAAAAAATTTATTATCAACATCCTTCGTCAGATACATCAAATAAAATAGACAAAATCTAAATTTCAGAATGAATAAATTCATTATCAATATCCTTTGCCGGATATGTCGGATACAATTGACAAAATCTAAGTATCAGAGTGATTAAATTCTAGATCAACATCGTTTTCTCGGATACATAGGATAAAATTGACAGAATCTAAGCGTCAGTGTGAATAATTTTTTTTTATCAACATCCTTTGTCAGATACATCAAATAAAATTGACAAAATCTAAATTTCAGAATGAATAAATTCATTATCAACATCCTTTGCCGGATATGTCGGATAAAATTGACAAAATCTAAGCATCAGAGTGACTAAATTCTATATCAACATCCTTTTCTTGGATACTGAGGATAAAATTGACAGAATCTAAGCGTCAGTGTGAATAAATTTTTCTTTTATCAACTTCCTTTGTCAGATGCATCAAATAAAATTGACAAAATCTAAATTTCAGAATGAATAAACTCATTATCAACATCCTTTGTCAGATATGTCGGATAAAATTGACAAAATATAAGTAACGGAATGAATAAATTTTTTTTATCAACATCCTTTTGTCAGATGCATCAAATAAAATTGACAAAATTTAAATTTTCAGAATGAAGAAATACTTTAACAACATCCTTTATCGGATATGTCGGATAAAATTGACAAAATCTAAGTATCAGAGTGACTAAATTCTATATCAACATCCTTTTCTCAGATACATAGGATAAAATTGACAAATTCTAAGTGTTAGAGTGAATAAATTTTTTATCAACATCCATTGGCAGATACATCGGATAAAATTGACAAAATCTAAATTTCCGAATGAATAAATTCATTATCAACATCCTTTTTCGGATACTTCGGATAAAATTGACAAAATATAAGTGACAGAGTGAATAAATTTTTTTTATCAACATCCCCTTGTCAGATACATCAAATAAAATTAACAAAATATAAATTTCAGAATGAATAAATACTTTAACAACATCCTTTATCGGATATGTCGGATACAATTGACCAAATCTAACTATCAGAGTGACTAAATTCTATATAAACATCCTTTTCTCGGATACATAGGATAAAATTGACAAATTCTAAATGTTAGAGTGAATAATTTTTTTTATCAACATCATTTGGCAGATACATCGGATTAAATTGACAAAATCTAAATTTCATAATGAATAAATTCATTATCAACATCCTTTGTCGGATATGTCGGATAAAATTGACAAAATATAAGTGACAGAGTGAATAATTTTTTTTTCAACATCCTTTTGTCAGATACATCAAATAAAATTGAAAAATTCTAAATTTCAGAATGAAGAAATACTTTAACAACATCCTCTATCGGATATGTCCAATAAAATTGACAAAATCTAAGTATCAGAGTGACTAAATTCTATATCAACATCCTTTGTCGGATATATCAGATAAAATTGTCAAAATCTAAGTATAAGAGTGAATAATTTTTATATCAACATCCTTTGCCAGATACATCGAATAAAATTGATAAAATATAAGTGTCAGAGTGAATAAATTTTTATTTATCAACATCCTTTGTCAGATACATCAAATAAAATTGACAAAATCTAATTTTCGAAATGAATATATTCATTATCACCATCCTTTGTTGGATATGTCTGATAAAATTGATAAAATCTAAGTATCAGAATGACTAAATTCTTTATCAACATCCTTTTCTCGAATATATAGGATAAAATTGACATAATCTAAGCGTCAGAGTGAATAAATTTTTTTTTTATCAAAATCCTTTGTCAGATACATCAAATAAAATTGACAAAATATAAATTTTAGAATGAATAGATTCATTATCAACATCCTTTGTCAGATACATCAAATAAAATTGACAAAATCTAAATTTCAGAATGAATAAATTCATCATCAACATCCTTTGCCGGATATGTCGGATAAAATTGACAAAATCTAAGTATCAGAGTGACTAAATTCTATATCAACATCCTTTTCTCAGATACATAGGATAAAATTGAAAGAATCTAAGCGTCAGTGTGAACAATTTTTTTTTATCAACATCCTTTTGTCAGATACATCAAATAAAATTGACAAAATCTAAATTTCAGAATGAAGAAATACTTTAACAACATCCTTTATCGGATATGTCGAATAAAATTGACCAAATATAAGTATCAGAGTGACTAAATTATATATAAACATCCTTTTCTCGGATACATAGGATAAAATTGACAAATTCTAAATGTTAGAGTGAATAATTTTTTTTATCAACATCATTTGGCAGATACATCGGATTAAATTGACAAAATCTAAATTTCATAATAAATAAATTCATTATCAACATCCTTTGTCGGATATGTCGGATAAAATTGACAAAATATAAATGACAGAGTGAATAATTTTTTTTTTATCAACATACTTTTTTCAGATACATGAAATAAAATTGACAAATCTGAATTTCAGAATGAAGAAATATTTTAACAACATCCTTTATCGGATATGTCCAATAAAATTGACAAAATCTAAGTATCAGAGTGACTAAATTCTATATCAACATCCTTTGTCGGATATATCAGATAAAATTGTCAAAATCTAAGTATAAGAGTGAATAATTTTTATATCAACATCCTTTGCCAGATACATCTAATAAAATTGATAAAATATAAGTGTCAGAGTGAATAAATTTTTATTTATCAACATCCTTTGTCAGATACATCAAATAAAATTGACAAAATCTAATTTTCGAAATGAATATATTCATTATCACCATCCTTTGCTGAATATGTCGGATAAAATTGACAAAATCTAAGTATCAGAGTGACTAAATTCTATATCAACATCCTTTTCTCGAATACATAGGATAAAATTGACAGAATCTAAGCGTCAGTGTGAATAATTTTTTTTTTATCAACATCTTTTGTCAGATACATCAAATAAAATTGACAAAATCTAAATTTCAGAATGAATAAACTCATTATCAACATCCTTTGTCAGATACATCAAATAAAATTGACAAAATCTAAATTTCAGAATGAATAAATTCATCATCAACATCCTTTGCCGGATATGTCGGATAAAATTGACAAAATCTAAGTATCAGAGTGACTAAATTCTATATCAACATCCTTTTCTCAGATACATAGGATAAAATTGAAAGAATCTAAGCGTCAGTGTGAACAAATTTTTTTTATCAACTTCCTTTGTCAGATACATCAAATAAAATTGACAAAATCTAAATTTCAGAATGGATAAATTCATTATCAACATCCTTTTCTCGGATACATAGGATAAAATTGACAGAATCTAAGCGTCAGTGTGAATAATTTTTTTTTTATCAACATCCTTTGTCAGATACATCAAATAAAATTGACAAAATCTAAATTTCAGAATGAATAAATTCATTATCAACATCCTTTGTCAGATACATCAAATAAAATTGACAAAGTCTAAATTTCAGAATGAATAAATTCATTATCAACATCCTTTGCCGGATATGTCGGATAAAATTGACAAAATCTAAGCATCAGAGTGACTAAATTCTATATCAACATCCTTTTCTTGGATACTGAGGATAAAATTGACAGAATCTAAGCGTCAGTGTGAACAAATTTTTTTTCATCAACTTCCTTTGTCAGATACATCAAATAAAATTGACAAAATCTAAATTTCAGAATGAATAAATTCATTATCAACATCCTTTGTCGGATATGTCGGATAAAATTGACAAAATATAAGTGACAGAGTGAATAAATTTTTTTTATCGACATCCCTTTGTCAGATACATCAAATAAAATTAACAAAATATAAATTTCAGAATGAATAAATAGTTTAACAACATCCTTTATCGGATATGTCGGATACAATTGACCAAATCTAACTATCAGAGTGACTAAATTCTATATAAACATCCTTTTCTCGGATACATAGGATAAAATTGACAAATTCTAAATGTTAGAGTGAATAATTTTTTTTTATCAACATCATTTGGCAGATACATCGGATTAAATTGACAAAATCTAAATTTCATAATAAATAAATTCATTATCAACATCCTTTGTCGGATATGTCGGATAAAATTGACAAAATATAGGTGACAGAGTGAATAATTTTTTTTTTTTCAACATCCTTTTGTCAGATACATCAAATAAAATTGACAAAATCTAAATTTCAGAATGAAGAAATACTTTAACAACATCCTTTATCGGATATGTCCAATAAAATTGACAAAATCTAAGTATCAGAGTGACTAAATTCTATATCAACATCCTTTGTCGGATATATCAGATAAAATTGTCAAAATCTAAGTATAAGAGTGAATAATTTTTATATCAACATCCTTTGCCAGATACATCGAATAAAATTGATAAAATATAAGTGTCAGAGTGAATAAATTTTTATTTATCAACATCCTTTGTCAGATACATCAAATAAAATTGACAAAATCTAATTTTCGAAATGAATATATTCATTATCACCATCCTTTGCTGAATATGTCGGATAAAATTGACAAAATCTAAGTATCAGAGTGACTAAATTCTATATCAACATCCTTTTCTCGAATACATAGGATAAAATTGACAGAATCTAAGCGTCAGTGTGAATAATTTTTTTATCAACATCTTTTGTCAGATACATCAAATAAAATTGACAAAATCTAAATTTCAGAATGAATAAACTCATTATCAACATTCTTTGTCAGATACATCAAATAAAATTGACAAAATCTAAATTTCAGAATGAACAAAATCATTATCAACATCCTTTGTCGGATATGTCGGATAAAATTGACAAAATCTAAGTATCAGAGTGACTAAATTCTATATCAACATCCTTTTCTCAGATACATAGGATAAAATTGAAAGAATCTAAGCGTCAGTGTGAACAAATTTTTTTATCAACTTCCTTTGTCAGATACATCAAATAAAATTGACAAAATCTAAATTTCAGAATGGATAAATTCATTATCAACATCCTTTTCTCGGATACATAGGATAAAATTGACAGAATCTAAGCGTCAGTGTGAATAATTTTTTTTTTATCAACATCCTTTGTCAGATACATCAAATAAAATTGACAAAATCTAAATTTCAGAATGAATAAATTCATTATCAACATCCTTTGTCAGATACATCAAATAAAATTGACAAAGTCTAAATTTCAGAATGAATAAATTCATTATCAACATCCTTTGCCGGATATGTCGGATAAAATTGACAAAATCTAAGCATCAGAGTGACTAAATTCTATATCAACATCCTTTTCTTGGATACTGAGGATAAAATTGACAGAATCTAAGCGTCAGTGTGAACAAATTTTTTTTCATCAACATCCTTTATCAGATAGATCAAATAAAAATGGCAAGACATAAATTTCTTAATGAATAAATTTATTATCAACATCTTTTGTCAGATATGTCTCATAAAATAGACTAAATATAATTGTCAGAGAGAATAAATATTTTTTTATCCACATAACTTTGTCAGATACATCAAATAAAATCGACGAAATCTACATTTCAGAATGAAGAAATACTTTAACAACATCCTTTATCGGATATGTCGGATAAAATTGACAAAATCTAAGTATCAGAGTGACTAAATTCTATATCAACATCCTTTTCTCGGATACATAGGATAAAATTGACAAATTCTAAGTGTTAGAGTGAATAAATTTTTTATCAACATCCATTGGCAGATACATCAGATAAAATTGACAAAATCTAAATTTCAGAATGAATAAATTCATTATCAACATCCTTTTTCGGATACGTCGGATAAAATTGACAAAATATAAGTGACAGAGTGAATAAATTTTTTTTTATCAACATCCTTTTGTCAGATACATCAAATAAAATTGACAAAATCTAAATTTCAGAATGAATAAATACTTTAACAGCATCCTTTATCGGACATGTCGGATAAAATTGACAAAATCTAAGCATCAGAGTGACTAAATTCTATATAAAAATCCTTATCTCGGAAACATAGGATAAAATTGACAAATTCTAAGTGTTAGAGTGAATAAATTTTTTATCAACATCCATTGGCAGATACATCGGATAAAACTGACAAAATCTAAATTTCAGAATGAATAAATTCATTATCAACATCCTTTGTCGGATATTTCGGATAGAATTGACAAAATATAAGTATCAGAGTGAATAATTTTTTTTAACAACATCCTTTGCCAGATACATCGAATAAAATTGACAGAATCTAAGTGTCAGAGTGAATAATTTTTTTTTATCCACATCCTTTGTCAGATACATCGAATAGAAATTGACAAAATCTAAATATCAGAATGAATAAACGCTTTAACAACATCCTTTATAGGATTTGTCAGATAAAATTGACAAAATCTAACCATCAGAGTGATTAAATTCTAAATCAACATCTTTTTCTCAGATACATAGATTAAAATTGACAAAATCTAAGTGTTAGAGTGAATATTTTTTTTTATCAACATCCTTTGCCAGTTTACATCAGATAAAATTGACAAAATCCAAGTGTCAGACTGAATAAATTCAATATCAACATCATTTCTCGGATATGTAGGATAAAATTGATAAAATATAAGTATCAGTGATTAAGTTCCATATCAATATCATTTTCTCGGATAAATGGGATAAAATTGACAAAATATAAGTATCAGAGTGAATAAATGCTTTATCAACATCCTTTAAATGCATTATCAACATCTTTTGTCGGCTATATCGGATAAAATTGACAAGAAAGACATGGAGTGTACACCGCGACGGTACATACATAGTGAGAGAGACATGCAAAGTCGACATAGCTTTATTTCATTTTTTATGGTTAATTTAGACGAGGTTACGTGCGCGCGACTCTGATACTTAAATTTTGTCAATTTTATCCGACATATCCGGCTAAGCATGTTGATAATGAATTTATTCATTCTGAAATTTAGATTTTTTCAATTTTATTTGATGTATCTGACAAAGGATGTTGATCGAAAATTATTCACTCTGACAGTTATATTTCATCAATTTTATTTGATGTATCTGGAAAAAGATTTTGTTACAAAAAAATATTCACTCTGATAGTTGGATTTTGTCAATTTTATCCGACATATCCGACAAAGGGTGTTGATAATGAATTTATTCATTCTGAAATTTAGATTTTTTCAATATTATTTGAAGTATCTGACAAAGGATGTTGATAAAAAAATTTATTCACTCTGACACTTATATTTTATCAATTTTATCCGACATATCCGACAAAGGATGTTGATAATGAATTTATTCATTCTGAAATTTAGATTTTGTCAATTTTATTTGATGTATCTGACAAAAGGATGTTGATAAAAAAAATCTATTCACACTGACACTTAGATTCTGTAAATTTTATCCTATGTATCCGAGAAAAGAATGTTGATAAAAAATTTTAGTCACTCTGATACTTAGATTTTGTCAATTTTCATCCGACATATCCGATAAAGGATGTTGTTGAAGCATTTATTCATTCTGAAATTTAGATTTTGTCAATTTTATTTGATGTATCTAACAAAGGATGTTGATAAAAAAAAATATTCACACTGACACTTAGATTCTGTCAATTTTATACTATGTATTCGAGAAAAGGATGTTGATATAGAATTTAGTCACTCTGATACTTATGTATAAGTCATTCTGAAATTTATAATAAGGCATTCTGAAATTTTGATTTTGTCAATTTTATTTGATGTATCTGACAAAGGATGTTGATAACGAATTAATTCACTCTGAGACTTAACAAAAAAAGGATTTAGGTTTCACCTATGAGCCAACGAATTGTATTTTCCATAATTTTCTTACAAAAAACTAGAGTTACGGTCAAAAACCCTTATTAGCTCAGATTTTAAAGAAATATTTTATTTTTTTGATCCAAAAAAGTACTTCTGTTTAAAATTTGAACCAGATAAATGTATTTTCCATAATTTTCTTACAAAAAAATATAGTTTAAGGTAAAAAACACTTATTAGATCAGATTTTACGGAAATAGTTTTATTTTTAGATCCATAAATGGACTTAAGTTTCACATTTGAACCAATGAATTGTATTTTTCCATAATTTTCTTACAAAAAACTAGAGTTTACAGTCAAAAACCCTTATTAGCCCAGATTTTACGGAAATAGTTTTATTTTTCGATCCAAAAAAGGACTTAAGTTACATATTTGAACCAGAGAATTGTATTTTCCATAATTTTCTTACAAAAAACTGGAGTTTACCGTCAAAAACCCGTATTAACTCAGATTTTACAGAAATAGTTTATTTTTCGATCCGAAAATGGACTTAAGTTTCACATTTGAAAGCTATGATCATAATGAATGATACTTGTTATCAGAAAAAAGTGTCAATTGCCAAAAAAAAAATAAAATAAATAAAAATAAAATGGGGGGAGGGGGCCAAAAAGTTGGAGGGGAGGGATCACCCTTCGAGTTTGGGGATAGGGGACCTTTGGGGGGTTGATATCTCTGTTGTTTAGGGTCATTGGTGCCTATGATCCTTGATGGTTCGTACTCACATACACCTTACTACTTGATTTGCAAGGATTTCTAAGGTTTGTTCTTAATTTCTTTATTAAAATTATTTTCCTGCCATCTACATCTCTTTTGTATCAACTTTTTAGTATACTATAACGGTGGAGCCTATTTTAAACTGACAGCACTGTTCAAACACAACTTGTATATTATACAGAACACAATCATTCCATCTCCCCCAAAACACTTTTCAGCCATTTCTTGTTAAAAAATTTTATTTCAAGTCAATCACACGGGTTTTTCGCTATTAAAATTGACAACACTGTCCGAACATCACTTGTGTATTATAGAGTACATAATCAACCCATCTCCCCCAAAAAATATTTTATTCAGAGATTTCATGTTAAAAAGTTATCCAATCACTAATTAGAATCAATCACAATCCTATTATTCAAAACATTAATTAATATCGTTCATAGTGTCCAATTTGCGAATTCCTTATCCCTTTTTGCAAAAATGTCAATCAAAACAATTCCTAAATACGCAATTTGACAATTTCTAGTTTTCGATAAAAAAAACAGCGGGGAATCCCCGGTCGTAATTGCTAATCACTTTAACTCTTTTTCTCCATCGTCAAGTACAGCATAGGAAGGAACATAAACCCTTAGAATAGCATAGGAAGGAACATAAACCCTCAGAATAGCATAGGAAGGAACATAAACCTCTACAATAAGATGGAAACGAACATAAACCCTTAAAAGAGCAGAGAATGAAATATAAACACTCAGATTAACAACGGATCGAATATAAACCCACAGAATAACATAGGAAGGAACATAAACCCTAAGAATAACACAGGAACAAACATAAACCCACAAATTAACACAGGAACGAACATAAACCCTCAGAATCACACAGGAAGAAACTCACACCCCCAGAATAGCACAGGAAGAATCATAAACCCTCAGAATAGCATAGGAAGGAACATAAACCCTCAGAATAGCATTGGAAGGAACATAAACCCTCAGAATAGCATAGGAAGGAACATAAACCCTCAGAATAGCATATGAAGGAACATAAACCCTCAGAATTGCATAGGAAGGAACATAAACCCTCAGAATTACATAGGAAGGAACATAAACCCTCAGAATAGCATAGAAAGGAACATAAACCCTCAGAATAGCATAGGAAGGAACATAAACCCTCAGAATAGCATAGGAAGGAACATAAAGGACCAGAAATGGAACATAGGACTCTACTGACACAAACCTCCAGAGTCCTGGGGTAGTTGTTGTAAGTTATTACCCGGGGCAAATATGGTTTAATGTAAATTGGTGGTCGTAGAAACTATAGAGATGGCTCATTTAATTGGAGATTGAACGTTCTAGTTACCTTTTAAAGGTCACGAAAAGCGATCAGAGGGGTTCTCCCTCCACCCACCCCCTCTTTTCCCAAAATGTATCTGAACAAAATTTTGAGACAGCCATTAAGTTTGAAATAGTCCAACGATCAGATGAGAAACTACTCGGGCTAAAGATACCTCCCCTCCAGCCCGGGGGAAGGGTTTTAACTTATGCCCTAGGGAAAAAGATTTCTATGAAAGATTTGGTCGTATACACTTCAGATGGAACTCAAATGATTAGAAATTGAAAGTTCTAGTTTCCTTTTTTCAGGTTATTTATTAGGAAAAGAGGGGATATTGATTCTGGATCTCCTGGATGTGTCGTTAGCTGTGCACTAAAATTAGTGAAAACAGGGCCACCGATGGAAGTTTGTGCACAACCATCCCCGTTCACCCCCTAGCATCAAACCCAACCTCCAAATATCCTTCAATTTGCAGTGCAAATGAAAGGATAGCTCTATATAAGGATTGTGAGTGGTGGTCTCTTATCCCCCCCAAGCCCAGGGAAAATGACTCTGAGTTACGGAACTTGCTCATCGTTACTTCGATACTTATTTTAGTTTGATACTTGGATTTAGTGATTTACGTGGCAACTTCGATTTAAGGTCCAAGGGCTGTAAGCTATGCAAGATGCTTGTTGTTACATTGACATCTTGTTTACTATGATATTTCCTTTACTTAATTATTTTTTACTTTGATATTGTTACTTTGAAACTAGTTTTGTTACTTTGATGAAAGTCTGATGTTGAAACAAGGATTTTGATACAAGGAATTTTTTTAAGAACTTTAAACTTTTGCAATTGAAAACGAACAAATATTAATTAAAAAAACTTTCCGAAAAAGAAGTTTTTCAAAGAAAAGTAAAGGCCATATTAAAATTAAGATCAGCAGATAAATACTTGTTAAAATTCTAACTCAAAACGAACAGAAATTATACTATTAAAGAACAAACAAAACCCAAAATGAACAGAAATTAGATAAACAATCATAGCAAAATTACATACAACAAGTACTAATATAAATAAATAAATAAATCTTAAAGCGATTAAAAATTTGCAAATAATGCTTAAAATGAAAAGAAATATTTTGCTATTGAAGCATAAATGAAACCCAAAACGAATAGAAATTAAATAAAAAATCAATGCAAACAAACAAAATATATATTAATGTAAATGAATAAATATATCATAAAACGAGTGAAACTCAAATTTAATATGCAAATCAAGCTTGAAACGAACAAAAATCACTACAAACAAGAGTTTGGGTATCGCCTCCTTCTCTCATTGTAAATGTCTAAAACCTACTGCGTGATTGGCGCTTTACTGAAAACCAATTTTATTACAAATATTGTCTTTTGTACTTAATATTAAGAATAAACATTAAACTTATAGTAGAATTTTGAACGGATGAGCTTTCAGAAATTAATATCATTATACATCATATATTCAGTTTAATTTATTAATTCTTTCTAAAGTTGTTCAAGACGAATATATTTTCACTACAAACAAGAGTTTGGATACTGCCCCCTTCCTTATCTGTAAAAACTTAAAGCCTACTGCGTCACTGGAGCCTTACTGAAAACGAATTATATTACAAATATTTTCTTTTCAAGTTATTACAGCATTGAAAATGAAAATAGAAATTACAGTGAAATAAAATATTCAAATCATGATCTTTCAATAATTAATATTATTATGTATAAAATACTCCATTTGATTTTATTTTTACTTTCCAAGACTGTTCAGCACACATATAGTTTTTTTCAAATTCCTTTAGGTCATTACCAAAAAGCTGCGTTTGGTAGACTTCCCCTGCATCCCCTGCTCCCACTACCTATATTTGAATCAAGGTTATATATATTTTGTGGCGTAAAGGTTTCAAATGAATTGTCTGAAATTCATTATCCATTTTTTTTTTTTTGCTTTAGAGTAATCACAAGTGAAAAAGCTATTCATCAGCTCTAAGTTGTGAACTTAGATTTCACATTAAAGGGGACTTTAATTTGTTGGACTACAGAAGATGATTTTCTTGCTGCACAGATTAGACTTGCATATTCTGCTTTTTGTTTATTTCTTTCAACTATATATTTTTCACTTTTCTTTAAATATGATTTCCTTTTTTCTTTTAGAAGCAATCTATACAGCTAACTTCAGCTTTAAGATTTGAAGAACTTCAGCTTTTTCAAGATCAGACTTGCATATTCTGGTTTTTGTGTATTCCTTTCAACTATATATTTTTCACTTTTCTTTAAATATGATTTCCTTCTTTTCTTTTAGAAGCAATCTATACAGCTAACTTCAGCTTTAAGATTTTAAGAACTTCAGCTTTTTCAAGATTAGACTTGCATATTCTGCTTTTTGTGCATTCCTTTCAACTATATATTTTTCACTTTTCTTTAAATATGATTTCCTCTTTTTTAGAAGCAATCTGTACAATTAACTTCAGCCGAGCACAACGATAGTTTCTGGATATTAGAAAATGGTAATCTCTATTACGAACAAGTTGATTATGAAGCACGCTATTACTGTATTAACACAGCCACTAGAAAAGACATCAAAGATTCAATAGTAAGTAAAGACTTAAGTAACTTTACCAGGATTTATAGAATGAATTTTTATTCCTTAGAAAAAAACTCCGAAATTTTTTTAATGATCATCTTGGTTTATATGTTCGTTAAACTTCAGTGATAAAGTTTAGAGGTTAAACTTTAGTGATTAAACTATAAACTCAACATTTGGTTTCCAATTAGAAGACACAGATGGCTTTGCCACTTTCATTGGAAATTTGTTTTACATTTGGGCAAGATTAAATAAGAAAATTTACATCAAGAACTTTGAATGAACTTTATAAATGAACTCTCTCTGAAAATAATCTAGTGAATAATCCGGAAGTTCATTATTTTGTGAATGACCCGAAAAATTATTTATTTTATTGTACATAAAAATGCTAGTTTCAATTTTAACCTTTTAGTATTTCTACTGAAGACGGTCGCTGTATATATGACCGAAATATCAGGACTTTTGTACCGGTTTTTTCACTGTCTAAATAAATGCATTTATCCCCATTTGAAATTTTATTTCTTCTTACTTTTGTACTTGTGGTGGGAATCAGGCGTTTCCACCTCGCCCGGCATTGATGATCTTGGAGGCCTTCTTGGACCATGTTGAGCGATCTTCTGCCAGCTGCTCTGCAAAAGCGAGCCACTGAGTTGACCATCTGTATCTGAACTTTCTGAATCCCCCGATAGGTTCAAGTTCTGATTTGGCCAGGTTCAACCAGTTCTTCCTCTGTCCTCCTTGGCGTCTCTTCCAGGAGCTAATAGGCTCGACTAGAAGTATTTGGCGAGGCAAGTATTCTGGCGGCTTCCGTAATACATGGCCCAACCATTTCAAACGGCATTCTTTAATAGTGAGCGCCACATCTCTCTGAATATTGCACATTCGACGTAGATCCACGCTGGAGATACGGTCACGCAGCTGTATTCTGAGAATTCTTTGCAGACAGATATGCTCAAACACCTTCATTGTATTCTCATGCTGTAGTTTTACCGACCATGTTTCGCATCCGTAAAGGAGAACGGTGTGGACTAGTGCCATGTAGATTCGAACTTTCATTCTGACACTGACTTCGCGGCGATTCCATAAGGGTTTCGGAAGGGATGCAAAGACTATCTGCGCTTTCTGTATTCTCTGTTCGATATCAGCGTCGAAAGATCCGTCAATACATATTTGGGAGCCTAAGTATGTAAAACAGTTGACTTTTTCCAGCTGAACTTGATTGACAGTTAGTGTGAATGGTCCTGTGTCGTGGTTAATAGCCATGAATTTCGTTTTCTCTGTGTTGACTTTCAAGCCGATCAGGTCTGCCCAGGCCGCCACGTTGTCAAGCATGTTTTGAGCTTCTACGGGGTCTGACAGGAGGCCAACATCATCCGCATAATCGAGGTCAGTCAGTGAAAGATTCTGTCCGATCTGAACTCCTGGATAGGACGACAGTGCATTTTCAAGCACCCAATCGACGTAATAATTGAACAGAGTCGGAGAGAGGACGCACCCTTGTTTTACTCCGAACTCAACCTGGAATTCTTCAGTTTCTTCACCATAGACTTGAACTCGGCTCACTGACGCGTCATAGTATGTCTTCATCACTTCAACAAACTTCAGTGGCATTCCGTCATTCTCTAGGATCTTCCAAAGTTTCTGGCGAGTGACAGAGTCGAAGGTGGCAATGAAGTCCAGGATCATCAAGATCAGGGGTAGATTGTACCTTTCAAACTGCTGGATAATGAGGCAAAAAACGAAGATATTATCAGTACAGCTTCTACCTGGCCGAAAGCCGGCTTGATTTCCTCAGGTTCTTTCCTCCCTTGCCCCTTTGAAGCGGTTCAAGAGTAAGATCCCGAATATTTTGACCGCAATGTCTATAAGACTTATTCCGCGGTAATTTTTGCATTCAGTTTTATCTCCTTTCTTATAGAAAGGGAGAATGACTGATGTCTTCCAATCTTTTGGGAAAGAATTGGTCCTCCAAACTTCTTCGAGAATGCCATGGAGCTGTTCAGCAGTGACCTCAGGGCATTGTTTGTACACTTCCGGGGGGAGGTTGTCTTCACCTGGGGCTTTGTGTTTCTTCAGGGTCTTGATCGCTTTTAGTATTTCGGCTCTGGTCGGTGTTTCCAGCTCTACATCATAGGGTTCTTTAGAAACGGCAGGTGAGAAAGCATCAGGAGCGGATGAAGGGGATGGGTTTAGGAGGATCTGAAAGTGATCCTTCCATCTTGGTAGGTGCTCCTTCTGACAACTGATGATTTTTCCTGATCTGTTTTTGACAATTTCTGAGACAGCAGCTTTCTTGCCAACGGATTCCTTTAGGGTCTGGTTAAGCTTGCTGGCATCATGTGAACGTGCTGCCTTCTCAAACGACACGGTAGTATCTTCCCACATTTGGCGGTGGTCCAGACGAACAGGGCGTTTTACCTGTCTGCGCAGATCTTTTGTTTCTTCTTTAGGGCCGCTCATATCTTGTCTTCGCTCACCGACAACTGACAGGGTCTTAACGGTAATCCAGTGCTGTCGTTTGATTTTTGCTCGGCCTAGGATCTCATCGGCAGTCTCTGTCATCACTGTTTTAAAGGTCTCCTATATCTTCTTGGGGGTTGGGTTTTCATCAGAACTGAGGGCGTCAAATCGGTTAGTCAGTTCCAAATGAGGGCCTGTCGAACGTCTTTGTCTTGGAGCTTACCAATCTCGAATCCGGCCTTGGGCTTGTTTTTTCTCCGAGTTGCAAGACGTAGAAAAATTTTTGCAGCAACAAGCCTGTGAACAGACCCAGACTGCAAGCCTGTGTCCGCGCCGTTGTAAGAGCGAGAGTGCTGTACAGAGCTTCTCCAGCGCTGGCGTACGAGAATGAAGTCTATTTGAGCCTTAGTGACACCGTCATTTGAATGCCAAGTTAAAAGGTGGCTAGGTTTGTGCTGAAATATGGTATTGTTGACAAAAAGGTGGTTCATCAAGGCGTAGTTTATCAACCTTTGGCCATTCTTACATCTCTGACCTTGTCCAAATTTTCCCAGGACTTGTCTTGTGGTTTGGTCAGACGGACCAACTCTTGCGTTGAAGTCTCCAGCAACAATCAAGTAATCACGTGCGGCAACAGAAGAAGACAGCTGCTGCAGCTCGCCGTAGAAATCATCCTTGGTCGTATCAGCAGCGTCACGGGTGGGGGCATAGGTAGAAATTATCGACACATTTTCGGGGTTTCCTTTTAGTCTGATTCTGGCAAGTCTACAGGAGACTGGTTTCCATTCTAGGAGAGCATTTCTGGTTCTTTGGTTCATGATGAAACCAACTCCGTGGAGTCCCGAATTATCCTCTACTCCGGAGTAGAAAAAATGGAATTGATGTAGCGTTTCAGGAGCTGTAATAACTATGGAGCCAGAACCTGAAATTCTGGTCTCGGTTATGCAAATTATGTCTATGTTGTACTTCTCCATCTCATGGACAAGAAAAACTTGCGTGGCTTCTTGTTTGACGGATCTTACATTCCAACATCGCACATTTATTCTAGATTTTGCCTGTTTAATGACTGTAGTGGGTTCTCCTAGATTTATGGAATGAAAAGGATTTTTCGAATTCACCGCCATATTTGAAGTCGCTTCGCCTGCCGGGAACGCCGTAGTATGGTTGGCTTGTTTACTTCTCGACACCAGCGTCAATACGGGGGCCGCGTCGCTTGCCGGGGACGCCGTAGCCATTACAACTTTTCTTTTAGGTCTCAGATTCATCGATGTTTCTTGGGAATAGAGTTGACCGCAAGGTCCCCAGTCTTGCGGGTCATCCTGAGTGCGTTGGCCACCAAATCACTCGGCGTGGAGGTCAGTGGTGATTGCACCCTTCCACCGCTTTGAGGTGCGCTGACGGATTTCCTCTGCTGCCCAGGGACGGAAGATCGAGCCTCATTGCCTGTAACTACCATCACTGCCATGGAGGTATACAAGCTTAGCTTGACCTTTGATTCCCACCTGGAATCAGCAGGCACTTCAGGAAGGGTATTTCTTCGTCTTAGAACGGCAGTGTGGTCTAAGAAAACAGCACCTAATTTAAAGGTGTTATGTCGAAAATACGTCGTATATATGGGGAATTGAGACCAACCCAGTAAACATCTATAAACCCAACATTTGGTTTGCAATTAGAAGACACGGAAGGATTTGCCACTTTCATTGGAAATTTGTTTTACATTTGGGCAAGATTAAAGAAGAAAATTTACATCAAAAACTCTGAATGAACTTTATAAATGAACTCTCTAAGAAAATAATCTAGTGAATAATCCAGAATTTCATTATTTTGTGAATGACCCGAAAAGTTATTTATTTTGTTGTATATAAATATACTAGTTTCAATTCTATTATTTTTTTTTAAATAAATAAGGGTTTATTCATCAACCAAAAATAACGAAATCCAGAAGCTAAGCTTGTAAAGGAGATCACTACCCAAACTAGGCCTAAAAAAAAATAATAATAATGAAAAAAAAAAAAAAAACCTATCACAAAAAAATAACTAATAAGCGACTATACCACCCCTACTCAGTAATATCTCATCAAGGGTCAATATTTAACATATTTTGTGTTAGATTTTTGCAATTGTGTTAATAAACATGCCAATCTTATTGGTGATTTTAATTTTATAGAAACCTATAAAGAACGCCGAATTCGTCATTATTAGTGCCGTTTCAACCTACATTGATGCAAACTATCTATGGGACCAGCTCTTAATAGAATGTTTTTCTAAACGATAACATATATTTTAAACTACACTATATCAAGAAGATACTTTCTCAGTAATAAAATACTTAATTTAAAATCCTTATTATATCATATTTGTCCCCTCAAGATTTTCACCAGATTTTACAAATCTCACATAGGTCTTTCCGACACATATTCCATTCAGCAAAAACTCGTTTATTGGAAAAATTCTCAAAAATGGAATTTCAACAGTTTCAACAAACAATGATTTTCCTTCCTAGATTTTGTCCTGGTCCTCCTTTGGAAAATTTATCCTCTAAGGTATTTACATCCAAGGAACTAAGTATTCTTTCAAAAGGACCAAAATTTGCAATGGCTCAAACACAAGTAAATACTTCAGAAATTATTACGGGCGTGGAGTCTGCTATTTTTAGCTCTCATGGTGAAGTCGAAAATCCAGACCTACTCAGAGGTGAAATTGTAAAGAGTATTCTTGATTATAGGCCATCTTTGTCAATTTCAACTCAATCAAAGGAAGAAATTAAAATCCTCCGAAATTTAAAAAAGACAAAAACACAGTAATTACGAAAGCGGACAAGGGAAACACAGTTGTAATTATGAATTCTGCAGATTATGAATCAAAAGTTAACACCCTTTTAATGGATAAAAATATTTACAAAGAACTAAAATTTGATCCCATTGAAAAATACACACAGAAATTGAGAAATGAACTAGGAATTTTAAAAGATATTAGACTAATTACCCCTCAAATGTACAGAAAATTTTATCCAAAAGGTTGTTCAGCCCCTAAGTTTTATGGTCTGCCTAAAATCCATAAGAAAGATATTCCGTTACATCCAATCGTAGCATGTTATAGTTCTCTGGCTACGGGTATAAGAAGTTTCTTAGCCACCATTTTTAAACCTCTTTTAAGCACACAGAAATCCTATATTAAAAACTCCATAGATCTTGTTGAGAAGTTAAAAAATCAAAGTACAACAGAAAATACCGTTTTATCTAGTTTTGATGCAGTTTCTATGCACACTTCATGCGATGTTCATAAATGTGAGCAGGCTTTACAAAGAAAATTAGAGGAAAATTCAGCTTGGTCGGATTACAAAACTTTGGAAATTGATACAATAATGATCCTTGTCCGTCTTTGCAACAAGTACTACTCGTATTTTAAATTCCGAAGCAAATTTTTTCTTCAAATAATGGGCTTATCCATGGGCACTGTCTTGTCTCCTTATTTGGCAAATTTTTACATGGATTTCATAGAACAGTATGCTTTGAATAGTTTCCACTTAAAACATTCTATCTGGTTTCGTTTCGTTGATGATATCCTTTCTGTTTGGGAACATGGACAAGACTCTCTAAGAGATTTTTTGGCAAATTTGAACTCTTTTGATTCGAATCTCCAGTTCACAATGGAACTCGAAGATTCAGGTAAGCTGCCTTTCTTGGATGTTTTGATTAAAAAAACTAATCCTAGTCTTGAATTTTCTATATATAGAAAGCCGACTCATAATGATCGATATCTACATTTCTCTTCCCATCACCCTCCTTCTGTGAAAAGAAGGGTAATAATCTCTTTAGTCGACATAGTTTTAATAATTTGTTCCCGTAATCATATAAATTCTAAACTAAATTATGTCAAGGATATTTATTTTTGCAATAGTTACCCAATCAAACTCATTGAAAATATAATAGATAGACAATTAAAAAAGATAAAAGAACAAAATAGGGAGCTTGTCCCCCTTGATTCAGTTACACCGACAATTGAGAAAAAAACTTTCATCGTTTTACCATACATCCCGAAACTTGGTGATAAACTTGGAAAAATTTTAAATAAACATAATCTCTCTGTTTCTTTCAAAACCAAACAAAAGGTTGAACATTTTTTTAACTCAGGAAAGGATAAAACAGACTCTGTACTGAGTAGTGGTGTCTACAGAATCCCATGTTCTTGTGGAAAGTTTTACATTGGTAGGACCCATCAACAACTAGGTGAGCGTTTGCATGAGCACAAAATTTCAATAGATAAGTCCCTGAGATTAAAAAATAACAATGACAACTTTTATTCGGCATTGGCTTCGCATATTTTCGTAAACCCGACTCATCTAGTTTTGTTTGACGAGGCAACCGTAATATCAACTGTTAACGGCGTACCACAAACTTTTAAGGAGGTAATTGAGATAAAAAAATATATGAACCAAAATTTAGTAATAAATAGAGATACTGGATATATTTCATTAAGCCCAATTTACGACAGTTTAATCTTGAAGGACTCAATCAATATTTTCACCTGAAAAAACTTAAAAGAACCTATTTGCATATCTAATGAAAACCGAAATTGTAGACCAGCTAAAATTATTGCAAGACGAAAGATCCTTGCCCAATCATCTTGGTAAATTCGTTTTCATTGATTCCTGCCTTGTTTTTTATTCAGAGTCTGTTCTGTCTTTGTACAGGAAGCTTCGAAAGGTTTGATTCTCGTTTTTTTTTTCTTTTTTTTTTGGTCAATTATGAAAACTTTGCGGAGGTCCGTGTCGAAATATTTTCTTATATTTTTTAATATTAATGGTTAACTGGCTGACAAAATCCTCGTTTTTTCACCCTTTTTGATTTTATTTTTCATTTTGTTACTTTCTCTCCTCTCTGAGTTTCGTTTGCCTTCTCAATCCATCAACCAAACACAAAAAAAAAAAACATTAGCAAACTAAAGGCAAAAGAGACCGGAGAACTGACTCACTCACTCCCATATACTCTATAACAGTGTTCTTTTAACAGAGTTCTAAATTCAGAAACATCTGTCACCTTCTTTATCCCTTCTGGCAGACTATTCCAAGCACGAGGGCTAACATGGAGGATACAAAACATTGACCTAGTTGTCACAGACTTAGGTAGTCTGAATTCATTCGAAAGTCTTAAATTGTAAGAATGAAAACTAGAAACAGGCAGAAAAAAATCTTGAAAGTAAATTGGTAGCATTTTATTCTGATGTTTAAACATAAAAAGAGCATTATAAAACTTAATCAATCCAAATAGTGGAACAATATGTAGTTTAGCATGCCTTACTCTAACCGAGGAACGCTTATCATCTCCAGTAAGTACTCTTACAGCTTTATTCTGTAATACCCTAATCTGCGATAAATGACCAACAAACGTTGAAGACCAAGCCAATATACAATAAATCAAATACGGATGAATAAGGGAGAAATAAAGCATTCTGAGAACCGGTCTAGGGAAAGTACGCTTTAGCTTCCTTATAATTCCCAAATTTTGGGCAACTCTAGCTGCAATTTGATTAATATGGTCTTTGAGACTCAAGCACTCATCAACTATCACTCCAAGAAACTTCACTGCTCTGACACGTTCTATAGCATTCCCATCAAGTTCTAGTTTCTCTATCCAGGGATAGTAATTTACGCTTCTCCCGTAAATCACAAATTGACTTTTCTTATGGTTTAATTTAATTTTATTAAGTCTCATCCATTTCTCTATTTGTTTCATTCCCTTTTTTAGAACTAGTAGAAGTTCTCTTTCAGTCCTCGCAGCAACTGTAAAATGTGTATCGTCAGCAAAACTAGGAATTATAATTCTGTTACCACGATCCCCTTTATCCGATATATTTATATCTTCAATGCACCGGTAACTATCATTTATATAAATCAAAAATAAAAGAGGTCCCAAAACTGACCCTTTAGGAACGCCAGCCTTGAATCTCTGCGGGCTAGAGGCCTCACTTTCGATTTGAACAATCTGCATACGTTCACTCAGGAATGATCTAACAAGTTCCCAAAAATTTTCCACGGATACCACAATTATCTAACTTCTTTACCAAAATTTCATAATCCACACAATCAAATGCTTTCATTATGTCAAGGAAAACGGATGCCACTTTAAGACCACGATCTAAATGATCATTAACAAATGTCGTCAAGAAGATCACTGCTTGCTCAGTTGACATTTCTTTCCTAAATTCAAACTGACTAGATCGAAAAAAAAGACCTAGATTCTAGGAAATTAACCATTCTTACATTTATTAGTCTCTATTATTCTAGAAATAACAGGAAGAAGCGAAATAGGCCTATAATTATCTAAATTCCCACTATCACCCCCTTTAAAAAGCGGTTTCACTTTTGCAATCTTCAGACAATCGGGGAAAATACCTGACTTAAAACACTCATTTATTAGCATTACCAACTCACTAGAAACAATAGGATAAATAAAACGGAAAGCTTTCACAGTCATGAGATCCGATCCTGCTGCACTGTTTTTCATATTTTTAACCACTTCACACAACACACTTAATTTAACCGGCTTTAAATAAGCAGATACTTCGCTCTTATCAGGCAGGAATTGTGTAAAATCGCCATCCTCAGCAAAGACTGGGATACTGGATCTTACATTAAGGCCCACATTAGAGAAATGCTCACAAACTGAATTGCAACTTACACTGTCCGGAAGCTCCGAGGGAGACCGACTGGGGTTCGTTACAGACTTTATAAATTTCCAAGTCTTGCCTGGATTTCTCTCAGCTTCTTTAAACTTAAAAGCAAAATTAATCCGTTTTAGCTTTCCGAAGGAGACAATTTAGCATGTTATTATATACTTTATAATCATCCCTAGTAGTTGTCCCTTTATTTTGGATCAATTCCTTATATAAATGGTTTCGCCTTCTCATACTTAAGAGTAGACTCTTAGTAATCCATGGTTTCTTTGCTGATTCATATCTGTAAACTCTTTTAGGTTCAACACATTTCTGAAGCAAACCTGTTTATGTCCCGTACCATTTTTCAAATTTCCGATTGATATCATATTCCTCTTGTAAAAAATTTAATTCAGTCTTATCAACTTCTATTTTAAAACAGGCAACAACCTCAGAATCAATAATAGGCCTAATGACATTACAACGATGTCCCTTATTCAACCGTAGGACTTGCGGTACTGTTATCATTACTCCAAAATGATCTGAAACACTATTAACCACAACAGCAGGTGACTTATATTCAGTATTTACAAATATGTTATCCAATATTGACGCAGAATTCTCAGTAATTCTTGTACAGATATTTATAGTAGGCTTCAGCCCGTAGCTAAGCATCATATCCAGAAACTCCTTAACTCTCTGACTAGAATGTAGACTTTTCAAATCAATATTGAAGTAACCACACACAAAACACGGCTGTCTTGTTCCACTCAACAGGTCCAGTTGCTCTTCTAACAGACTCAGAAATTCAACAAGGCTACAAGACGGAGGTCGATAAATAATAGCAAGAACACATTTAAAATTTTGCTTAGATACTTTCACAACCATCGACTCAAACACCATTTCCTTATGTTTGGTAAGGGAAGGCATCGGCAAGACATTAAAATTACTCTTGATATACGCCGCTAAACCTCCATGTTGGTGCAGTTCCCTGTTTTTAAAACCAGTTGGTAATTAGGAACATCTAATAGGGATGACGTATGAGACTTCCACCATGTCTCAGTCCGGGCCAAAACTAGTAAACCTTGAGTCTGCAGAATTTCCTCCAGGTACTGAAAAGAAGTACTAATACCTTGGCATTTTAAGTGAAAAACCGAAAAATCACTCGGGTCATAATCATTATTCAAATCCTGAAGGAACTTATAAAGGGCATTCAAATATTCCTCATTATTACCATTACTATCAAATTCACGATGGAGTACCCCACCCCCAATATCTTCAATCCCGAGTGAATCATTCTCCAGACCCTTCAACCTATTCCACTCTAAATTAACATTTATCAAAAATCATTTTGTGACGGATTTTGTGAGAAGGAAAAGGTTTAGTTAACTTACACTTATCATTTTCATCATTCGTTGAGTTGGTATCATCGCTTCCACACTTCGATCCTAAAAAAAAAGAAACATAAATATCTTCATAAAATCCAAAAAACACTACTACTGTTTCCAGGCCTAGTATCACTGAAAGCCAAGACCAATTCATAAGAACTCCAAACACAACCCGGTACGTTCCGCACCGCGCAATACATTATACACCATTAATACTTTTTTCTCATTTTATTTTTTTACTTTATTCCATCCACAACATATTTTTTTTTAAAAAAAGAGAAGAAAAAAACACGAGACAACATTACTTCATAACAATATGCTATCACAAAAAAAAAAAAACAAAAAAGAAAAAAATGCAACAAAATAATAACTCAAAGCCATATTACAACTAAAATAATTAATATAAATATAAATATGACAACCCGCCTAGCATTGCATAGGCCCACCTCGAGGATTGATCGGCACTGACAATTCAGGAATCACGTCATTCACGGAGAAAGAAACACGCAGGCCATTTGGCCGATCAAAACAAAGGAGAGGTGGAACCGATTTTGTTACCCATGCTTGAATACCACAATCAGCAAGCTTTGATCTTTTTTCAATCAGCCGTTTTCTAATATCTCTCACTGCCATCGGAGCATCATCACTAAGATAAATATCTTTATGACCGCAAACAGTATTTCCTTTAAGTTTTTTACTCTGTTTCAGAATCGTTATTTTTTCTTCTTTAGACCGAACAGTAACTTTAAAATATCTACGCTCCTTTTTTCTTCTGTAACAGCAAATTCTAGGGTCTCATTTACACCTAGTCCTTCTTCACAAACAGTTTTGAAAATCTCTTTAGCTTCCTCTTTATCATCGCAAGGTACATTCCAAACCACTATATTTTTCTCATTCATTCTATACTCGCAATGCATTAACCGATTTTTCAACTGATTATTCTCTTCACGTAGAGACACTGACTCAGCTGTAACAAGACTAATCTCTGATTTTACATTTAATATTTCATTCTCAGTAGCCACCACATGGGTCTGGATCGTCGAAAATTGCTGCGATTGGCCAGATAGAGTTTCCTCAAGTGATTTGACCCGGGTTTCCAGAGATTTGAACTGGTCCGTGATACCGTCACGCTTTTTTCCATTGTCTTTCACTACAGTTAGAATTTCAGAAAAGCTCCGAGCCAGCGTCGAAATTGACAAAGTCTCTCTATTCTTAGGTGAAGATGACGAATAATCATTTTGATCCTCTTCGAATGAGACTTCTTTACGGTTTCTTTTATTTCGCCCCATGAATATGCAGCAATTGAAAAATGGACAAATAGTCTTACATCAGCCGGCAACGATTGTTTATCCACGATGTTGCTAGCGTGCAGTGCTTTTAGCCGTTTGGCACGGCAAACACCTTTTCCAACGTCGGTAATCAAAGGCTCTGTTTATAATGACTAAAATACAATCCTCTTTTACTCCATGCAATTCTTCAATTCAAAGCAATAATCACACACCAAACAATTTTCTTTCATCAATTCAAAATATTAATCTCACAAGCTATTTCACTCTTCAGCCAAAACTACCGCAGGCACGGAGCACCTAAGGTATTACTCGTTCGAGGAATGAATCATGACTATATCTACTGAAGACGGTTGCTGTATATGTGACAAAAATATCTGGACTTTTTTACCGGTTTTTTCACTGTCTAAATAAATGGATTTATCCACATTTGAAACTTTATTTGTTCGTCTTAGAACGGCAGTGTGGTCAAAGAAAAGAACACCTAATTTAAAGGTGTTATTTCGAAAATACGTCGTATATATGGGGAAATGAGACCAACCCAGTAAACATCTATAAACCCAACATATGGTTTGCAATTAGAAGACACGGAAGGATTTGCCACTTTCATTGGAAAATTGTTTTAAATTTGGACAAGATTAAAGAAGAAAATTTACATCAAGAACTCTGAATGAACTTTATAAATGAACTCTCTAAGAAAATAATCTAGTGAATAATCCGGAAGTTCATTATTTTGTAAATGACCCGAAAAGTTATTTATTTGGTCGTATATAAATATGCTAGTTTCAATTTTATTATTATAGTATATCTACTGAAGACGGTCGCTGTATATGTGACCCAAATATCTGGACTTTTGTACCGGTTTTTTCATTGTCTAAATAAATGGATTTATCCCCATTTGAAATTTTATTTGTTCGTCTTAGAACGGCAGTGTGGTCTAAGAAAAGAACACCTAATTTAAAGGTGTTATGTCGAAAATACATCGTATATATGGGGAAATGAGACCATCCCAGTAAACATCTATAAACCCAATATTTGGTTTGCAATTAGAAGACACAGAAGGCTTTGCCACTTTCATTGGAAATTTGTTTTATATTTGGGAAAGATTAAAGAAGAAAATTTACATCAAGAACTCTGAATGAACTTTATAAATGAACTTATATTGAGAGAACTCAATCTTTATGGCTAAGAGGCATCCATATTCAAACACAATTAGGTTTTTGATTTTTCTCAATATTGCAACTTTAGTAAGATTGTAGTTATTGCCAAAAAAGTACTTGTATAAAAACTATTCTTGATTAGAAACAAATGAATCAGCGGAAAACCACTGTGGAAAAGTAATCAGATTTCCTAAAGCATCATATTATTGAATTGTCGGTTTAAGAAAACCGTATGATCAACGTTTCAGTACCCTCACTAAAAAATAATAAATCACATTTCAGCTATGTATTTAATCGAATTTTCCCTCTTCTCATTTTTTTCCTGATAATGATAACCTTGTTCCTATGATCGCAGACAGATGAAGATCAGCTAATTTGAACATATGTTTTCAAGTTTGGGGCTTTTTTGAACATTGTTGTTGCACTTTCATGTTCCACTTTTCAGTATTATGCTAGATAATAATGGGGCGTTAAAGCAGTAATTTTGTCTGACAAAATACTAATTGGACTTGTACTTGCTGTGGGATCAGGTGCAGCCGCCTCACCCGGCATCTAGAAAACTCCTCATTGGTGACCCCCATCTGTTACGATCTTGAGCCAGCTCTTCAGAAAGTGCCATCTGAACCGTAGATGTTCAGATGTTCACCGTAGATGAACCGTAGTGAACATCTCTCCCACTTTCGGCCAAACTTTTGAAATCCACCAAAGGCGCTGATATCATTTTTTACAATTGCCCATCGAATCTTCAAATGACCGCCAGAGTACCCGCACCAGTCTGATTAAAGATCAGGTAGCAGTACTTGCTTGATGATGCGGTCATTGGGTCTTCTAAGGTCATGGGGAAAATAAAAGCAGAGCCAACCATATAAAACCATTAAAAATATTTGAGGAATATCTCCTGACTTCAGTTACTTTCTGAACTCTTTTAGCATATAATCCAAATAATCCATACTCAAGATTACAAATATTTAGTCTGATATAATTTCAGCTTTAAATGAGTAACTTTGGGGTAGTAGGAAATATTTTCTAGCCTTTACTCAAAAACGGTTAAGAATCAGGAATCGTTCTACCCTCCAAAAAGGACTTTCGTATAAGATTTGAACCTGCCATCCGTAAAGGGACATAAACTAACAAAATGCAGAAGGGCCTAATAACAATATAAATTACAGTGACCAATTAAATTAACAATTTAACCCAATAAAATTGTAGCGTTTCGCTATTATTCCATCAAACTGGCAAATACAGTATAGTGTATTTTTACTTTACTGAAAACTAAATGGGTTGATCAAAATTCAAGGTCCTTTCGGCGAACTAGTTTCCTATGAATTTCGAAGGAATAAATTTAAAAGGCAGAAAAAATTAGTTTTTTACTTAATTTATAGATAAGAATTAATTTCACATACCAGAATAGTAAACTTGGATTGATAGTTACAAATATTATAATAAAAAACGTGATTCCAGGAGTATTTTTTTTTTGCACATGCTACAATAAAAAAAAATTATAATAGATTAATTTTTACGACGTAAATGAAAATCTAGTTTCTGAAAGATTTATTTAAAAATTCCAATAATTAGTTTAATAATTATAATTAAGGATAATTAAAATTTTGTATTTTTTTAGATAATTGCTGTTTATTGCCATCTTGATGAAGACTACATACTTTTCTACCCAGATGGTTCGTCAGAGAAACAAGGATATGTATATTTCATACTCATGAACATATCTTGCCTTTTCCTTCTTATTATAATTTTAGTTCACCTTCTTCTTCGAGATTTAAGAAATGTCCATGGAATTTCAATTATGTGCCACTCAGCATCTCTTTTTATTGCTTTCATTGCACTAGCCTTTGTCCGGATTAAATTGTTGCCGACTGGTAATTATTGTACCGTGTTTGGTAAGTATTTAAAACTTTTGTGTCAGTTTCCTAGTTAAAACATGTCAATGCAATAAAGTGTATGCCTCGTGGGGAAATGGTGGCAGAGTAGAAAGGTATAGAAGATAATTGCTATGGAGGAAATGGACCACTTTAATTCATGAATTCTAAGTTTTTTTGCTGAAATTTTGCATGGATAAAATTCTGTCACTTCAAATTTAATGCCCAATGTAGTCATGTTTGTCGATAGAGTGTCTATAATCAGCAGTTGTTGTTATATCCATGATACATTTTTTACTGCTGTGAACTTTAATAATCAATCACTACTCTAAATATATGAAGACATTGAAATAGAAAGAACCTAAACTATACGGCTTAAACGTCATTTACAAAACCACGCATGACTCTGATAAAAACAAGGTTAAGTATATCACCTTTACTTTTAGAAAAAAGGAAGCGCTTCGCTCATACAGAAAAAATTCCTTTCATGAACTCAATGTAAAAGAGGTATAAGATATAAACTTTTTATTAAAATTTATCTACGATGTATAAAATGTATCTATGAAGCCTCACTTTATACCAGGTATTTACATCCTTTTAGGCTGTTGCACTTGGCGAGAAATGACCTATCTTGTGTTTATCTTGTCGTCCCTGGAGGCAAGTTTCCAAATGTTTCGGATATTTTGATTATATGGCCTATCATAGAACAGTAATTTGATGTCTTGTGGGGCCGTGGGATTTCCGGAGCAACAAGAGAAGAGAAGATGCAAGGCGTTCGGCTACTGTTCAATTAGCATTAACCCTTAGAAAAGGCGTTAGAGCTCAGATTGTTTTATATAATAGGATTTCCTTAATCTCTATAACTTTTGAATTTATATTGTAGCCCTTAAGAAAAGGAGACAGTGGGAGGCCCTCTACCCCTTACAGAGTAAACGTTATTGCGTCTCTTATGATTACCATGAACAATTTACAGATTAATTGTTCAATAGCTACTAATGATAAAGTTTAAATCTGCATTCTCTAACGATATTTGAAAAATACGAAACTATATAAACTAATTTACTAGCACTGGATTTCTATAAAGTTTTCTAGACCCCAACTTGGATTAAATTCCAAATTTCTTCGAAATTGAATACAATTTTTAAGAAACCATTTCGCATTGATAATATGTTGAAGTAGAAAAATTACAGATTTCGAAGAAGATTTCTAGTGTATTGCTGGTAAAATTTAAAAAAGACCGAAAATATTGTATGAAGAACGACGCAGGGAGACTGCCTGAATCCATTTTATTCAAATTCTAAGCCACATAAGGCATCTGATAAGCATTTGGTGCATACATGAAACATGTGATATCATTCTATAATTAAGTAGATTTTATCAGTCTCAACTAATTTGAAGGCATTAAGTTAAATTAGAATAATTTTTATTTCTGCAACGATTGATGTTTGACTCTTGTGAAGGGTGATGGGTATCAGCATGTTGAGCAAAATTTTAATTCATTAAAGTGATGAAAGACAAAGACACGCTTTGTATCTGCTACCGTGATACCCGATGGCAGGCACAGGCCAGTAGGTATGGCAGTATTTTGGCGGGTCATGGACAGGACGTGCACCTTCCGGCTGACTATACTTTTGACCCTTAATTCTGAAAAATACATTTTTCATGTGGAGGATGTCACATTCAAATCTATTTAAAGAGCAAAAAAGATACATGATAGTATTGAAATGAGGTTATAAACTGTGTAAAAGGGGTTGTATTCAGACAATATTTTTCATTAGTATAAAATATACCCCCAAAAAATTATGAATTTAATGGACTTTTAATCTTCCTTCAGATGAATATACGAAAAATTTCGAATAAAAAAATTAAAATGTCAGGAGGGGACATCAGGATTTAAAAAAAGTCTTGGTGGGACATGGCCCAAAATCAGTTAACAACCACCAGTCTACACCATAAGCAATTTGTTTATGTCTAAACACAAAAATATCTCTAATATTTGGTACGGAGTTTAGAGTAATATATGCATTTAATTTTCTGCGACAGCACTGCCCCCGATTCCCATGAGATCTCTGGTTTCCAAAAAACAGCAGGCAAGATTCCCATGAGAGCCTCTGTGGACTCCATGACGTCGCTCGACACGCCCCTGTTTCCTTGACCAGGTGGAACATGGATGACGCAATCTTGTTTCACTATTAAAAGAAACATAGCTGGCAGGATTCCCAAGACACCCGGGATTCCCGTGACCAGGTGTAATAGAGGATAACGCCATATTCTGTGACTTAATAGCTTTATGTTATACATTTCCGTATATAACTTATATATTCAGTTAGTTATATATATTTATAAGTAGTAGGTTAAATATGTCAGTAAGTTATAATATTTCTGTATATAAATTATATATTCAATTTTTTATATATATTTATAAGTAGTAGGTTAAATATTTCAGTAAGTTATACATTTCTGTATATAACTTATATATTCAGTTGGTTATATATATTTATAAGTAGTAGGTTAAATATTTCAGTAAGTTACATATTTCTTTATATAAATTATATATTCAATGAGTTATATATATTTATAAGTAGTAGGTTAAATATGACAGTAAGTTATATATTTCCGTATTCAGTTAGTTATATATATTTATAATTAGTAGGTTAAATATGTCAGTAAGTTATATATTTCTGTATATAACTTATATATTCAGTTAGTTATATATATTTATAAGTAGTAGGTAAAATATGTCAGTAAGTTATATATTTCTGTATATAACTTATATATTCAGTGATTTATATATATTTATAAGTAGTAGGTTAGATATGTCAGTAAGTTATATATTTCTGTATATAACTTATATATTCAGTGAGTTATATATATTTATAAGTAGTAGGTTAAATATGTCAGTAAATTATATATTTCTGTATATAACTGATAACTTCATTTAGTTATATATATTTATAAGTAGTAGGTTAAATATGTCAGTAAGTTGTATATTTCTGTATATAACTTATATATTCAGTTAGTTATATATATTTATAAGTAGTAGGTTAAATATGTCAGTAAGTTATATATTTCTGTATATAACTTATATATTCAGTTGGTTATATATATTTATAAGTAGTAGGTTAAATATGTCAGTAAGTTATATATTTCTGTATATAACTTATATATTCAGTTAGTTATATATATATTTATCAAAAGTAGGTTAAATATGTCAGTAAGTTATATATTTCTGTATATAACTTATACATTCAGTTAGTTATATATATTTATAATTAGTAGGTTAAATATGTCAGTAAGTTATATATTTCTGTATATAACTTATATATTCAGTGAGTTATATATATTTATAAGTAGTAGGTTAAATATGTCAGTAAGTTATATATTTCTGTATATAAATTATATATTCAGTTATTTATATATATTTATAAGTAGTAGGTTAAATATGTGAGTAAGTTATATATTTCTGTATGTAACTTATATATTCAGCTAGTATATATATTTATAAGTAGTAGGTTAAATATGTCAGTAAGTTATATATTTCTGTATATAACTTATATATTCAGTTAGTTATATATATTCATAAGTAGTAGGTTAAATATGTCAGTAAGTTATATATTTCTGTATATAACTTATATATTCAGTTAGTTATATATATTTATAATTAGTAGGTTAAATATGACAGTAAATTATATATTTCTGTATATAACTTATATATTCAGTGAGTTATATATATTTAAAAGTAGTAGTTTAAATATGTCAGTAAGTTATATATTTCTGTATATAACTTATATATTCAGTGAGTTATATATATATTTATAAATAGTAGATTAAATATGTCAGTAAGTTATATATTTCTGTATATAACTTATATATTCAGTGAGTTATATATATTTATATGTAGTAGGTTAAATATGTCAGTAAGTTATATATTTCTGTATATAACTTATATATTCAGTTAGTTATATATATTTATAAGTAGTAGGTTAAATAAGTCAGCCAGTTATACATTTCTGTATATAACTTATATATTCAGTTAGTTATATGTATTTATAAGTAGTAAGTTAAATATGTCAGTAAGTTATATATTTCTGTATATAACATATATTCAGTGAGTTATATATATTTATAAGTAGTAGGTTAAATATGTCAGTAAGTTATATATTTCTGTATATAACTTATATATTCAGTTAGTTATATATATTTATAAGTAGTAGGTTAAATATGTCAGTAAGTTATATATTTCTGTATATAACTTATAAATTCAGTTAGTTATATATATTTATAAGTAGTAGGTTAAATATGACAGTAAGTTATATATTTCTGTATATAACTTATATATTCAGTGAGTTATATCTATTTATAAGTAGTAGGTTAAATATGTCAGTAAGTTATATATTTCTGTATATAACTTATATATTCAGTGAGTTATATATATTTATAAGTAGTAGGATAAATATTTCAGTAAGTTATATATTTCTGTATATAACTTATATATTCAGTGAGTTATATATATTTAAAAGTAGTAGGTTAAATATGTCAGTAAGTTATATATTTCTGTATGTAACTTATATATTCAGCTAGTATATATATTTATAAGTAGTAGGTTAAATATGTCAGTAAGTTATATATTTCTGTATATAACTTATATATTCAGTTAGTTATATATATTCATAAGTAGTAGGTTAAATATGTCAGTAAGTTATATATTTCTGTATATAACTTGTATATTTAGTTAGTTATATATATTTATAATTAGTAGGTTAAATATGACAGTAAGTTATATATTTCTGTATATAACTTATATATTCAGTGAGTTATATATATTTAAAAGTAGTAGTTTAAATATGTCAGTAAGTTATATATTTCTGTATATAACTTATATATTCAGTGAGTTATATATATATTTATAAATAGTAGGTTAAATATGTCAGTAAGTTATATATTTCTGTATATAACTTATATATTCAGTGAGTTATATATGTTTATATGTAGTAGGTTAAATATGTCAGTAAGTTATATATTTCTGTATATAACTTATATATTCAGTTAGTAATATATATATATATATATATATATATATATATAAGTAGTAGGTTAAATAAGTCAGCCAGTTATACATTTCTGTATATAACTTATATATTCAGTTAGTTATATGTATTTATAAGTAGTAAGTTAAATATGTCAGTAAGTTATATATTTCTGTATATAACATATATTCAGTGAGTTATATATATTTATAAGTAGTAGGTTAAATATGTCAGTAAGTTATATATTTCTGTATATAACATATATTCAGTTAGTTATATATATTTATAAGTAGTAGGTTAAATATGTCAGGAAGTTATATATTTCTGTATATAACTTATAAATTCAGTTAGTTATATCTATTTATAAGTAGTAGGTTAAATATGTCAGTAAGTTATATATTTCTGTATATAACTTATATATTCAGTGAGTTATATATATTTATAAGTAGTAGGTTAAATATTTCAGTAAGTTATATATTTCTGCATATAACTTAT
This sequence comes from Artemia sp. Qi Xiang Cuo, assembly GCF_049724085.1. Taxonomy (NCBI): domain Eukaryota; kingdom Metazoa; phylum Arthropoda; class Branchiopoda; order Anostraca; family Artemiidae; genus Artemia; species Artemia sp. Qi Xiang Cuo. Next base: position 49,323,631 of record NC_142814.1, read on the forward strand.
ATATTCAGTTAGTTATATATATTTATAAGTAGTAGGTTAAATATTTCAGTAAGTTATATATTTCTGTATATAACTTATATATTCAGTTAGTTATATATATTTATCAGTAGTAGGTTAAATATGACAGTAAATTATATATTTCTGTATATAACTTATATATTCAGTGAGTTATATATATTTATAAATAGTAGGTTAAATATGTCAGTAAGTTATATATTTCTGTATATAACTTATATATTCAGTGAGTTATATATATTTATAAGTAGTAGGTTAAATATGTCAGTAAGTTATATATTTCTGTATATAACTTATATATTCAGTTAGTTATATATATTTATAAGTAGTAGGTTAAATTTGTCAGTAAGTTATATATTTCTGTATATAACTTATATATTCAGTGAGTTATATATATTTATAAGTAGTAGGTTAAATATGTCAGTAAGTTATACATTTCTGTATATAACTTATATATTCAGTTAGTTATATATATTTATAAGTAGTAGGTTAAATATGTCAGTAAGTTAAAATATTTCTGTATATAAATTATATATTCAATTAGTTATATATATTTATAAGTAGTAGGTTAAATATGTCAGTAAGTTATATATTTCTGTATATAACTTATATATTCAGTGTGTTATATATATTTATAAGTAGGAGGTTAAATATGTCAGTAAGTGATATATTTCTGCATATAACTTATATATTCAGTTGGTTATATATATTTATAAGTAGTAAGTTAAATATTTCAGTAAGTTACATATTTCTTTATATAACTTATATATTCAATGAGTTATATATGTTTATAAGTAGTAGGTTAAATATGTTACTAAGTTATATATTTCTGTATATAACTTATATATTCAGCTAGTTATATATATTTATAAGTAGTAGGTTAAATATGTCAGTAAGTTATATATTTCTGTATATAACTTATATATTCAATGAGTTATATATATTTATAAGTAGTAGGTTAAATATGTTAGTAAGTTATATATTTCTGTATATAACTTATATATTCAGTTAGTTATATATATTTATAGGTAGTAGGTTAAATATGTCAGTAAGTTATATATTTCTGTATATAACTTATATATTCAGTTAGTTATATATATTTATAAGTAGTAGGTTAAATATGACAGAAAGTTATATATTTCCGTATTCAGTTAGTTATATATATTTATAAGTAGTAGGTTAAATATGTCAGTAAGTTATATATTTCTGTATATAACTTATATATTCAGTTGCTTATATATATTTATAAGTAGTAGGTTAAATATGTCAGTAAGTTATATATTTCTGTATATAACTTATATATTCAGTGATTTATATATATTTATAAGTAGTAGGTTAAATATGTCAGTAAGTTATATATTTCTTTATATAACTTATATATTCAGTGAGTTATATATATTTATAAGTAGTAGGTTAAATATGTCAGTAAATTATATATTTCTGTATATAACTGATAAATTCAGTTAGTTATATATATTTATAAGTAGTAGGTTAAATATGTCAGTAAGTTATATATTTCTGTATATAACTTATATATTCAGTTAGTTGTATATATTTATAAGTAGCAGGTTAAATATGTCAGTAAGTTATATATTTCTGTATATAACTTATATATTCAGTTGGTTATATATATTTATAAGTAGTAGGTTAAATATGTCAGTAAGTTATATATTTCTGTATATAACTTATATATTCAGTTAGTTATATATATATTTATAAGAAGTAGGTTAAATATGTCAGTAAGTTATACATTTCTGTATATAACTTATACATTCAGTTAGTAATATAAATTTATAAGTAGTAGGTTAAATATGTCAGTAAGTTATATATTTCTGTATGTAACTTATATACTCAGTGAGTTATATATATTTATAAGTAGTAGGTTAAATATGTCAGTAAGTTATATATTTTTGTATATAACTTATATATTCAGTTAGTTATATATATTTATAAGTACTAGGTTAAATATGTCAGTAAGTTATATATTTCTGTATGTAACTTATATATTCAGCTAGTTATATGTATTTATAAGTAGTAGGTTAAATATGTCAGTAAGTTATATATTTCTGTATATAACTTATATATTCAGTTTGTTATATATATTCATAAGTAGTAGGTTAAATATGTCAGTAAGTTATATATTTCTGTATATAACTTATATATTCAGTGAGTTATATATATTTATAAGTAGTAGGTTAAATATGTCAGTAAGTTATATATTTCTGCATATAACTTATATATTCAGTTAGTTATATATATTTATAAGTAGTAGGTTAAATATGTCAGTAAGTTATATTTTTCTGTATATAACTTATATATTCAGTTGGTTTTATATATTTGTAAGTAGTAGGTTAAATATGTCAGTAAGCTATATATTTCTGTATATAACTTATATATTCAATGAGTTATATATATTTATAAGTAGTTTGCGTGTTTCGGTTCCTCCATAGGAGGCACGGACCAAGGGGGACTTGGTCCCGGGGGGTCCATAATAGAATCTGGGACACCCTCGTCCGGGGTCATAAATACAGGCGGAGGAGGAAGAAGGCCCCTCAAATGTACATTCAAAAGGACCCACTGGTTTGTCCACATGTCCCATGAGTTGAAACCTTCTCCCAGTAATGGGTTAAATTGCATGGTGATGCAGAACACCATCACGGGAGGATCCTCTATAGGAGGACAACTGTGGCAGGGCTTAAGATCCAGATCTATGGACAACGGTCTCTGCAAAGGGTTGCCTCGACCTTTTCGGGGTACAGGCAAGACTGGGGACCTTGCAGCCAACTCTATTCCCACTTGAGGAGTGGCGCCCTTCGAGGAAATTATAGCCTAGTAAACGACACAACATTTGCAGGGGATTCTGACTAATGGGCAACTCTTCTGGGCTTGGTATGGTTTTGATGGGCGTCTTTGGGCTGAAAAACCTCTTCCTTGCTGATTTATCTATTATGGGTTGCCTCCCCGTAGTAGCATAATATTTGTAGGCATGAATACATAATGAGTCGGAGGTAATAGGCTTGAGAATGTCTGTGCAGGATTTCGACTCTTGTTGATAGAAGAGCATCGCCAAGTGCTGAAAACCATGTTGTGACCAAGATTGGCCCAGGATTGCACAAAGCCTCCATTCATGGAGGTCCCAGGGACTTCTTGCTGTCCGGTTCTAAGCCGGCTTAAGCACTTCAGTGTAGACTTGAGAAGATATGTGATCCCCGTCCTGCACTGGTATCCAGGATCATTGCTTTTCCTGAGGCAAAAATAATTTCAATGATTTAAAGAACATGAAAATTGGAACTTGGAATGTTACGACATTAAAAAATGACTATCGTATCGACATTTTGACTGACAAATACAGACGATTAGAACTGGATTCATTAGGAGTTTCAGAAACTGATATCCCAAGGGTAGGAAGCATGAAATTAGGTAATATAGAATTTGTTTACTCAGGCAGGAAGGATGGGGTACATAGACAGGGAGTAGGGCTCATGATGAATAAGGAAGCTGCTAAGTCTTGTTTAGGCTGGGAAGGTATTAATAATAGAATACTAATTGCTCATTTTATGACTATAAAGTTCAGGGTATCAGTTACAGCAGTATACGCCCCTTTAGAAACGACCGATGGAAATACTGTTGACTCAGATGGATTTTACTTACAGTTACAGGAGCAAATAGACAAGGTCCCAGGTAGAAATATGATGTTATTACTGGGAGATTTTAACGCCCAGGTTTGTAGAAATAGGGATAGATGGTATCCCAGCCTAGGTAAATTTGGTGTAGGAAAAGAAAACATTAATGGATACAGACTTTTGCAATTTTGTAGGTACAACAATCTAGTTATACCAATACGGTAAACCAATACGGTGTTTGGTCATAAAATGGCTCATAAGTTAACATGGTTTTCACGTGATGGTAAGACAGCAAACCTTATTGATTATGTTATAGTAAACCGAAGACTGGCAGGATCAATACAAGAAACTAGGGTATATAAGAGTGCTGTTATTGACGTTAAAAGTAAAGATCACCATCTAGTAGTGTCAAAGGTTAATTTAAAACTAAAATATCGGAAGGGTAACTACATTCCGGGAAGCTATGATGTTGGTAGACTCCAGGATGAGATTTTAAGAGAAACTTTCAAGGAACAGTTGAATACTAAACTTGTGAGTTTAAAATTTGACAATGTGGAAGATGGTTGAAATAATTTTAGAAAGATAATTTGTGAAGTTGCTGAAGGTGTATTAGGGAAGAAAGCTAGAACTGCAGCTAAGAAAGTTAGTGAAAAAGCCTTATGTTTAATAGAAAGGAGAAAGGACTTGTACAGGAATTATCTGAGTTATAGATCATATGAAAACAAGAGGACTGTAAAGAAAGAGTAGAAAGCATAAAAATATGAACTAAGGAGGTGTGAAGTGGAGGCCATGGGTGATATTGCCGGGTATCTTGAAGGTGCAGCTAGACGGCATAATAGTAAAATATTGCACTGGCACGTTAAAAAATTAAGAGGGAGTAGTCAATCCGGACTTGTCCCAGTTAAAGATAGGAATGGGGTCTCAATTAGCGATAAGGAAAAAACTAAAGAGAGATGGGCCGAATATTTTGAGAACTTGCTTAACCGAGATAGAGTTGCAAGAATAAATATAGAGGAAAATGAAAAAGTTTGTGATACTTTGGATGTGAAGGAAGATTTGTTTTGTGAGGAGGAATTAGCAACAGTATTAAAAGGATTAAAGAATAATAAGGCTCCAGCAGCTGATAGGGTGGTAAATGAGTTTCTTAAATATGGTGACTCTTAGGTTAGAAATAAGTTATTCAAGATTATGAATATGATTTTTGAAAAAGGGGAAGTACCTAACGATTTTAGGAAAACCTTAATTAAGCCACTTTATAAAAAAGGTGATAAAAGTGAGTGTGGTTATTATTGAGGCATTAGTCTGGTCTCTGTAGATAGTAAATTACTTAGTAATATGATACTTTTTAGACTGAGAGATGCCGTAGACAAAGTTTTAAGAGAAGAGCAGTGCGGTTTTAGAAAAGGTAGAGGATGTGTCGACCAAATTTTCACACTTAGGTTAATAATTGAGAAGTGCCTGAGTTTTCAAACACCTTCGGTCCTCAGTTTATAGATTACGAGCAAGCGTTCGATTCTGTTGATAGAAGAGCTTTAGTAAAGGTTTTATCCTTGTATGGTATACCAGACAAATGCTTTAAAGTGATTAGTGCTATGTACGAGAATAACACTGCTGCCGTTAAGGTAGGAAATGAGGTTAGCAGCTGGTTTTGTATTAAATCAGGAGTTAAGCAGGGCTGTGTTCTATCCCCCTTTATATGGATTATTTTGATGGACTTTGTTTTAAGGAGCACAGGAAAGGCAATGGGAGACCACGGAATAAAATGGGTAGGAAAAAGTCTCCTGGACTTGGATTGTGCTGATGATTTAAGCATCCTAGATGAAAGTGTGAGCAAAATGAATGAAGTTTTAGAGGTTTTGCGAGTTCATGGTGCTGGAATTGGTTTGAAAATTAATGTTAGGAAGACCAAGTCACTAAGGCTAGGAATAAGTGAAGATGAAAAGGTGACTTTGGGTAATGAAAAGATTGATCAGGTGGGCAGCTTCACTTACCTTGGTAGTATTATTAGTAAAGATGGTGGGAGCAGTGAAGGTGTTAAAAATATAATAGACAAGGATCAGGTTGTTTTTTCACAGTTAAAAAAAGTCTGGAAGAATAGGAAGATAAGTCTGCAAAACAATATTATAATATTAGAAGCTACAGTGATGACAGTGGTCAAATATGGCTCTGAAGCATGGACGCTCTGAAGCGCGGATGAAGATTTGCTAGATGTTTTCCAGAGAAATTGCTTAAGGATTGTTCTGGGTACCTGGCTGACTGACCGTATTTCAAACAATAGGCTACGAAAAATGTGGTTCAATACCGTTCTCTAGGGCTATAATGTAAAAAAGGTTGAGGTGGTTAGGGCACGTTGTACGGATGAAGTATGACAGATTGCCGAGGATTGTTCTTTTCGGCCAACCATCTAGGGCTAAACGGAAAGCAGGTCGTCCCCGTCTGGGATAGGAGGACGTCATAAAGAAAGATTTAAAGGAAATGGGAACTTCGTGGGCGGGTGTAAAAAGGGAGGTTTTGAATAGATTGGGGTGGAGGAGGATCGTGCGTAGCTGTGTTGGCGTCAGGCGGCTTGGTGCTGGGGTGAGTTGTTAGTAGTAGTAGTAGTAGTGTTCGTTTTGGGTTTCATTTATTCTTTAATAGTAATTTCTGGTTGCTTTGAGTTAGAATTTTAACAGGTATTTCTATTCGCTGAGCACAAGTTTAAAATGGCTTTTACTTTTCTTTGAAAAACCTATTTTTCGGAAAGTTTTTTTTATACCAATTTTTGTCTGTTTTTGATTGCAAAAAGTTCCAAGTTTTTAAAAATTGCTTATTTCAAAATAAAAAAAAAATGTTTGTCAAAGTATCAAAACTGGTATCAAAGTAACAATATCAAAATGAAAAAAGTTTGTTCCCTGTGTAATGAGACCGAGACCCCTTTGAAGTTTATGCAACGACCCCTCTATATGAAGTGCCTCTGGTAAAAATATAAATTGAGTGTGGGGGGAGGCTAGCTGCCCTCCGATCACTTTTTACTCTTAAAAAGTGAATTACAACTTTCAATTTCTAATCAAACGAACCCTCTCCAAAGTTTATACGGGCATCGCTTCCATAAAAACTATATACCCCCAAAGCATTACTTAAAACGCCTACCTCCAGACCCTGGGGGGTTGCATCGACACAGAAGTTTTTCTTATCTGACCTTTGAATTATTTTTCATGAAATGGCCATCTTAAAAATTTTATCGGATAGGCTTGGGGAAAAAAGGGTGTGTGGGGGAGGGGACTGGATGCCTTCAGATATATTTTGACTCATAAAAAGTGAACTACAACTTTTAATTACCAATCAAATGAGCACTCTCTGAAGTTTATACAAGCATCCTTTTCATAAGAACCATACACTACCCCAAGACAACACTTACAACGCCTATCCCCTGGGCCCGGGGGGGTTGTGTTGACACCAGAGTTTTTGTTATCTAATTTTTGAACAATTTTTAAAACAGGCTATCTCAAAATTTGTAGCGGCTTGGTTTGGGGAAATAAGCGCTAGAGGGGGGGAGGTAGTTGCCCTTAAATCTCTTGACTCTTAAAAAGTGAACTAGAATTTTCAATTTCCATTCAAATGAGAACTCTATGAAGTTTATACGAGCATCCCTTTCATAATAACCATACATGTCCTTAGGGCATAACTTACAATGAATTCTCCCGGGCCCTGGGGGGGGTATTGTATTGACACCGGAGTTTTTCTTATCGGATCATTGAACTATTTTTTTTTAACAAATGTCTATCTCAAAATTTTCATCAGATAGGTTTGGAAAAGGAAGGTGTGGGGGGGCCTAGTTAACCCCGGATCTCTTTTGACTATTAAAAAGTGAACTCGAACCTTCAATTTCCAATCAAATGAGCCCTCTCTGAAGTTTAACGAGTATATATTTCATAAGAGCCATATATAAACCAGGGAATAACTTACAACGCCTGCCCCTGGGGGGTTGCGTCGACACCTGAGTTTTGTTATCTGACTTTTGAACAATTTTTAACTTAATGGGTACCTCAAATTTTTTATCGGATGTATTTGGGAAAAAAGGAGTGTGGGGGGGAGGCTAGTTGCCCTCCAATCTCTTTTGACTCTCAAAAGCTGAACGAAAGCTTTCAATTTCCAATTAAATTAGCCCTCTCTGAAGTTTTTACGAGCATAAATAATTTCTTAGACCACACTGCTTTTCCATTTACAAAAAATTAAGCAAGAAAAACCGGGTTTTAATTTTGACAAAGCAGGGAAAAATTACAACAATATAAACACTTAACTAAACAAATACACTCAAAATATTTCGTCCTCACATCCGGGAACCTTTCTCGACGGAAACCTATATAGCCACTTATACATTGTGAGGAGACGAGTGTATCATTATAGACATTTGATTTTGTTTATACGCCATTGCATGGAAGTGTTATTCAATATATTTCCGCTTATACATTGTGAGAAGACGAGTGTATCATGACATTCGATTCTGTTTATACGCCAGTGCATGGAAGTGTTATTTAATATATTTCCACTTATACATTGTGAGGAGAAGAGTGTATCATTATAGACATTCGATTTTGTTTTTACGCCAGTGGATGGAAGTAGTATTTAATGTATTTCTACTTATACATTGTGAGGAGACGAGTGTATCATTATAGACATTTGATTTTGTTTGTACGCCAGTACATGGAAGGGTTATTTAATATATTTCCGCTTATACATTGTGAGGGGACGATTGTATCATTATAGACATTCGATTTTGTTTGTACGCCAATACATGGAAGTGTTATTTAATATACTTCTGCTTATACATTGTGAGGGGACGAGTGTATCTTTATAGACATTCGATGTTGTTTATACGCCAGTGCATGGAAGTATTATTTAATATATTTTCACTTATACATTGTGAGGAGACGAATGTGTAATAATAGACATTCGATTTTGTTTATACGCCAGTGCATGGAAGTGTTATTTAATATGGGAGTTTTGATTCCTATTTATTTATATTTATTTTCTTTTTTTTCTTTTTTTTCTCTTTGTGTGCTTAGTATGTTGTTTTTCGATGTAATTTAAGAAATGTTTTTTTCCGCTGAGAAAGGTTCCTGGATGTGGGGCCTAAATATTCGGAGTGTGTTTGTTTAATTAAGTGTTTATATTTTTGTAATTTTTCACTGTTTTATCAAAATTAAAACCAGGTTTTTCTTGCTTAAATCTGGTTTTTGCAAGCATCTCTTTCATAAGAACCATATATTCCCCCAGGGCATAACTTACAACACCTGCCTTCAGGCCCTGGGGGACTGTGTTGAGCCCGGAGTTTTCGTTATATGGCATATGAACTATTTTTTAAAAATGACTATCTCAAAGTTCTTATAAGATGGGTCTGACAAACAAAGAGCGTGGAGGGGAGGGGGGCTAGGTGCCCTCCAATCTCTTGTGACTCTTAAAAAGTGAACTAGAAAGTTCAATTTACAATCAAATAAGCCCTCTTTGAAGTTTATACGAGCATCCCTTCCATAGGAACTATATTTGGCCCCAGCGCATAACTTACAACGCCTGCCCCCGGGCCCTTGGGGGTTGTGTCAACACCAGAATTTTTCTTATGTGATCTTTGATCAATTTTAACAAAATATCTACCTCAAAATTTTTATCGGATACATTTGGGAAAAATGGGCGGGGGGCTGGTTACCCTCCGATATATTTCAACGCTTAAAAAGTGAAGTAGAACTTTCAATTTCTAATCAAATGAGCCCTTTCTGAAGTTTATACGAGCATTCCTTCCATAAGAACCATGTATGCCCCAGGGCATGAATTTTAACCCTTACCCTGAAGACCTAGGGGGGGGTGTGTTATGCTGAAAGATATAATTTACAGAGCTTTCAACTACATTGAAAAAAATGGCTATCTTAAAATTTTTAGAAATGTGTTTGGGGATGTCTTTGGAGAAATGGTGGACATGGAAGGGGTGTTAGTTGCCTTCCAATCACTTTCGACTATTAAAAAGCGTACTAGACATTTAATTTCCAATCGAATAAGCCCTTTTTGAAGTGTTTACGACAACGCTTTCTATAAAAACCTTATATGCCCCCAGGGCAAAACTTACAACCTTTGCCCTCAGGGCCGTGGGGGGTTGGGTTGTCATCCTCAAAGACCTACTTTTAAGAATTTTCAACCACGTTGAACAAAATGGCTATCTAAAAATTTTGATTGGATGTGTTTGGGGAAAAGGTGGGCGTAAGAGGGGGGTTAGTTGCCCTCCAATCCCTTTCGACTATTAAAAAGGGCACTAGCCCTTTGAATTTCCGATCTAATGAGCCCTTTTGAAGTTTCTACGAAAAAGTTTTCTATAAAAAGCTTATTTGCCCCCAGGGGTATAACTTACAACCTGTGTCCTGGGGTCTGTTGGGGGAGTGTCCTCCTCAAAACATAATTTCTATCTGGAAATCAACTACGCTGAACAAAATGGCTATCTCAAAGTTTTGATTGGATGTGTTTGCGGAAATGATAGGCGTGGAAGTGGTGTTAGTTGCCTTCCGATCACTTTCGACTATTAAAAAAAGCACTATCCATTTCAATTTCCAATCAAATTAGCCCTTTTCTAAGTTTCTACGACAACACTTTCTATAAAAACCTTATATGCCCCAGGGTACAACTTAAAACCCTTGGCCTGATGGCTGTGGCTGAGTGTCCACCTCAAAAACATAATTTCTATCTGGCAATCAACTACGTAGAATAAAAAGCGCTATCTCAAAATTTTTATTGGATGTGTTTGGGCGTGGAAGGGGTTTTCGTTGCCTTCCAATCACTTTTGACCCTTAAAAAGGGAACTAGAACTCTTGATTTCCTATCAAATGAGCCCCGTTTAAAGTTTTTACAATTACCCTTTCCATATGATGTGCCTCTCGGGAAAAAAAGTAATAATAATAATAATAAAACATTGGAGCCATCTAGCCTTTACTATAGGCAACGCTTGTATAGCAATGCCTCTGATAAAAGAAGACTTAACCTTATATTCCGTACATGACTCAGCTTTATCTCTTCTTGCTTTATCAAAACGTAAAGAATTATGATTTTTCCTGGAAAGCTTGCCTTTCTTGGCTTTAATATTTATTGTTGATAAGGCATAATCGCGTTTGTGGAGGTAAAAGAAGACTACAATATATATTTTGTACACAAGTCACCTTTCTCTCTTCTTGCTTTGTACAAACGTCAAGGATTATGAGTTTTCTTGAAACGCCAGCCTTTTCTTGCTTTAATATGTCTTGGCGATAAGACATAATCACGTTTTTGTGGAGGTTAAGGAAGACAAAAACTTACATTCTGTACACGAGTTGGCTTTGTCTCTTCTTGCTTTCTAAAAAATTCCAGGATTACCAATTTTTTCTGGAACACCAGTCTTTTTTGGCTTTAATATGTCTTGGTGATAAGGTATTATTACGTTTTGTGGAGGTATAAGAAGACTAAGACTTATATTCTGTACACGGATCACCTTCGTCTCTTCTTGCTTTTTAAGAACTTTGGTGATTATGATTTATCTTGGAAAGCCAGCCTTTCTTGGCTTTCATGTTCCTTAACAATAAGGTATAATCGAGTTTTTGGAGGTCAAGATAGGCTAAAACTTACATTCCTTACACGAACCGTTTTTCTAATAGTAGCAACTTTTCTGTCAAAGGTAACAAACTTCTCTTAGAAGTAACAAGTCTTCTGTTAATGGTAACAAGTTTTTTCTTAGAAGTAGCAAGGCTTTCTTAACATTAAAAATTTGTTTCCTAGAAGTAACATGTTTTTCTTAATACTAACAAAATGTTTACTTAATACTAACAAAATTTTTCGAAGAATTAACATGTTCTTCTTAATTGCAACATAATTTTCATGGAAGTAATATGTTTTTCTTATAGTAACATTTTTTTATAGTAACAAGTTTTCTGTCAATAGTAGGAACTCATTACATGCTTATTATTCTTCATGAACGTTGTAGCATGTTCTTTTCTCTCATCGTTAAAATTGTACATTGATTTTTCCTCTCCTCGCGAAAGTGATTTTGTTTATGAAACTTTTTGCATGATGATTTTAGCTCATGGACCTTGCTGAGGGCTGATTTTTTGTTCGTGAATTTTATTCTCTCTTCGCAAAACTTGTACAATGATTTTTCTTATCGTGAATCTGATTTTAATCATGGAACTAATTGCGTGCCGATTTTAGTTCGTGGAACTTGTTACACATTAATTTTCTCATCGTGAAACTTTTACATTTATTTTTCCCCTCGTGAAACATGCTACTCGTTGATTTTTATCTCCTTAAAAATGTATAGTGATTTTTTTTCCTTATCAAAATCATCTTGCTCGTGAAAATAATTACATGCTATATTTTGTTCGTGAAACTTGTTGCATTTTGATTTTTTTTCGCTCACAAAATTCACGCATTCATTATTTTCTCCTCGTGATGGCACTTTTTTCTCATCTTTGAGAAAATTCAGAAAATACACAGAACTTTTTTCTTCTTTGGGAAAAATCAGAATTAAAGTGTAACTTTCTCTCTTATTTGGAATAAATTTAGAAGCGAAGTGTAACTTTTTTCTCTTCTATGGAAAAAGTCAGAAGAGAACTCGAACTTTTCATCACTTCTTTGAGAAAACACAGAATTAAAGAGGAACTTACACTTTTCTTTGGAAAAAATTCAGAATCGAGGTATAGCTCTTTGTATCTTCAACAGAAAAATTCAGAACAAAATTTGAAATTTTTCTCTTCTTTCAAAAATTCAGAACTTGAGTGGGATTTTTTTCTTCTTTAGGGTAACTGGGAACCTATGTGTAACTTTTTCTTTCTTTGGAAAAATTATGAAGAAAACTTGAACCTTATCTAAAGTTCAGAACTGACATATGCAACAGTTCAAGAACTTGAATTTTGCTAAACTAAACCAGCCTACTTCCACAAAACAGGTTTATGCCTTATAAATTAGATCAAGCGTTTTGGTCCTTATTTTGTTGCAGGAGTGTACGAAATTATAAAAAAAAACGGGGTTAATGAAAAAAGAGTTTGTTCGAAATTGATAAGATAAAACGTTTTGATCACTATTATGTTGTAGGAGTATACAAAAAATATAAAATGAAAATCTAATGATCAATCCAATGAAGTTTTTTTGAAATTAATAAAATTAAATGTTTTGATCAATATAGTGTTACAGGAATATACGAAAATATAAAAACGAGGTCAATGAAAAAATAAATTGTTAAATATCAATAAGATAAAGCGTCTTAATCAATATGGCGTAACAGGAGTGTAAAAAAATGTAAAAAACAAGGTTAATGAAAGATGTAATTGCTTGAGATTAATAAAATTAGGGTTTTTGATTAATATGATGTTGCAGGAGTATACAAAAATCTAAAAAAAAGTTAATAAGAGAAGAACTTGCTCGAAATTAGTCAAGTATGGTTTTACAGGAGTTTGCAAAAAAAAAATCACAAGGTTAAGGAACAATTAAAAGAACTTGGTTAAAAATTAATAAAATAGAGCTTTTTGATCAATATGGTGTTACAGGAGTGTACGAAAATATAAAAACGAGGTTAATGAAAGAAGCAATTTTCAATATCAATAAGTTAAAGGGTTTTAGTAAATATGGTGTTACTGAAGAGTACGGAAATTCAAAAAACAAGGTTAATTAAAAAAGAGCCTGTTTGAGATTAATAAGAAACAATGTTTTGATGAATATGATGCTGCAGGAGCATACAGAAAAGGTTAATGAGCAAAATACAAAAACATAGCGTATGAAAGAAGAACCTGTTCGAAATAAACAAATAAAGCCTTTTGATCGATATGGTGTTGAGAAGTGTCCGAAAATGCAAAAACAGGGTAATAAAAGATGAGCTTGTTCAAAATTAATTAGATAAAATGTTTTGATTAATATGATGCTGCAGGAGTATACAAAAATGTAAAGCAAAGGTTAATGAGCACTCAAATAAAGTTCCTCAAAATCAATAAAATTAGGCGTTTTGACCAATATGGTGTTACGGGAATGTATGAAAAATTAAAAGCGAGGTTAATGAAAGAATAAATTTTTCAATACCAATAAGATAAAGTGTTTTACTCAATATGGTGATACAGGAATGTAGAAAAATTTTAAAAACAAGGTTAATGAAAGAAAAAATTACTCGAAATTAATAAAACTATGGTTTTGATCAATATCATGTTGCAGGAGTAAACGAAAACATAAAAAACAAACTTAATGAAGTAAAAACTTGTCTGAAATTAATAAAATTAAGCAGTTTAATCAATGTGGTGTAACAGGAGTGTATGAAAAGGTAAAAAAAACAAGGTTAAGGAGCAATAAAAAGAACTTTGTCGAAATTAATAAAGTTGAGCTTTTTGATCAATATGGTGTTTAAGGAGGGTATGAAAATATAAAAATGAGGTAAATGAAAGAAGAAATTGTTCAATATCAATAAGATAATGCATTTTAATCAACATGGGGTTTCAGAAGTGTATGAAAATGCAAAAACAAGGTTAATGAAAGGAGAGCTTGTCCGAAGTTAAAAAGACAAAAAGTTTTAATCAATATGATGTTGCAGGAGTATACAAAAAATGTAAACAAAATGTTAATTAGCAATAAAAAGAACTTGGTCAAAATTAATAAAATTAAGCCTTTTGATCAACATGCTGTTGCAGGAGTGTACGAAAATATAAAAACGAGATAAATGAAAAAAAACTGTTCAATATCAATAAGATAAAGCGTTTTAATCAAGATGGTGTTAAAGAAGTGTACGAAAATTTAAAAAACAAGAATTATGAAGGATGAAATTGCTCAAAATTAAAAAAATTAGGGCTTTTGATTAATATGACGTTGCAGGAGTATTCAAAAATTCAAAGGAAAGGTTAATGAGCAATCAAATGAAGTTGTTTGAAGTTAAATAAATTAAACGTTTTGATCAATATGGTATTACAGGAGTGTACGATTATGTAAAGAACAAGGTTGAGTAGCAATAAAAAGAAATTGGTCAAAATGAATAAAATTGAGCTTTTTGATCAATATGATGAATAAAAGTTCAAATAGGGATACAATCCTTTTATTAGTCAGTGATAATGATAACAGTGATAGATATTCACAAAAATGCCAGACATTTCGGTCACATATGCAGTGACCGTCATCAGTAGTAAAACTATCTGGTATTTTTGTGAATTTTTATCAATTTTATCATCATCACTGTCTATTAAAAGGATTTTATCCCTATTTGAACTTTAATTTATCGTAGTGGAAAGGCAGTGTGGTCTCCAAAATCATCTCGATCAATATGGTGCTACAGGAGTGTACGAAAATATAAATTGAGGGTTATGAAAGAAGAAATTGCATAAGAGGAATAATAATATAAGAAGAATAATAGAATGAAAGAATGAAAGAAGAATAATATAAAGCGTTTTAATCAATATGGTGTTACAGAAGTGTACGAAAATGCAAAAAAAAAACAAGGTTAAGGAAAGAAGAGCTTGTTCGAAATTAATATGATAAAACATTTTAATCAATATGATGTTGTAAGAGTATACAAAAAATGTGAAAGAAAGGTTAATGAGCAACAAAAAGAACTGGGTCGAAAATAATAAAATTAGGACTTTTATCAATATGAGGTTTAAGGGGCATACGAAAATATAAAACACGGTTAATGAAAGAAGAACTTGTTCGAAATAAATAATTAAAGCCTTTTGATTGATAAGGACTACAGAACTCAACGAAAATGCAAAAACAGGGTTTTATCAAAGAAGAGCTTGTTTAAAATTAACAGGATAGAACGTTTTGATCGATATGACGCTGCAGGAGTATACAAAAATGTAAAGGAATGGCTAATGAACAATCAAATGAAGTTTTTTATTTTACTGCAAAGCGGTGGGAGGGGGTTCAGCCGATTTGTGGAACAAAACTACGATTCTAGCCAAAAGAAGGCCGAAAAGCTGAAGTCATATGATTTAGAATTAACGAAAATCTATACACATATTGAACCTTCTGTTTTAGAGGCAGCAATGCCGTACAGTTAGCATTCATTTCTAAAATGTGTCGTAGGTTTGGAACTGAGAAAAAATAATACTAACATAAAATGAATAAAATTTGGAATTAAGTCATATATCTTATGCACCATTTTTCAATGTATTGGACAAGCTTAGATCATTCTCTAAGAAAACATTGGAGACAATAATATCTCGAAATATGTATTGTCCATCTGCTTGCAAATTACCACAGGTGTAAGAAATATGTCTTTCTGGCATGCGCGAAACATGGGAATTTCTTTCACATGGAGTAGGTTATGTCTAGGATATATTAGCCAGTACAAAATATTGGAAATAGTCTGTTGGTTTTGGTGCTTTAGTCGTTATCTATTAGATGAAATTTATCTTTTGAGTCCTAGCGAGGAAAACAAAACTAAAGAAAAAAACGTCTTGAAAGAACGAAAACAAACCTTGAAAAAAAAACAAGCTTGAACAGCTGTCATTGTGTAAGGTGCGCACCGTCATTAAGTTATTCCCAATAAATCCATATATCATTACATCACCCTAATTAAATCTATTAAGCCACACACGATGGAGTCATCCTCTATTACACCTGGTCACGGGAATCCCGGGTGTCATGGGAATCTTGCAAGCTGTGTTCCTTTTGATGGTGAAACAAGTTAGCGTCATCCATATTTCACCTGGTCACAAAAACAGAAATGCGTCGGGCAACGTCATGGAATCCACAGGCGCTCTTATGGGAATCTTATCAGCAGTCTCATGGAAACCAAGGCTCTCATGGGAATCCGGGGGAGGGATGTCGAAGAACATTATTTACCTATACTACTGTTTAGGGACTTTATCAGCTGGTTACACCAAAATGGAACAGGCATATTTAAAGTTTTTAGTGATTTAGAAAAGCTTCTTATTCCAAATAAACATCCCTTGTTTTTCAAGAGTCACTCTTAAAGAATTGGGCTTAAAAGCCAAATATTAGCCCAAAGAGTGACGTATTAAGAATGGGATGACCCTACTGACATAAGGAATAATTTCTAATCGTTTTAAGTTTTAATGTTGCTCCTTAGTTTCAGTTGAAAAAAACCTGTGTTTATTTTAAATTTCTGATCACTTTTTAAATCATGCCCAGAAATCTACCTCCTTCCTCCCTGGAAAGTTCACCCCGGAAGCACTTCTCCTCTCTGTAAATTCTCCCATGGGAAATCCCTCCTACGGAAAATCTCTCCCGAATAATATCTGTTTATTTCCCAATCAAAAATACTACATGTAAAAAATTAACAAATTACAGCTCTTTTCCAAAGGCCTGTGGAGAATCGTGTCGTCCTGAGAGGCATAGTTATTGGATTTTTCAACTATGCTTAGCCAAATGGGTTTCTCTAAATTTTAATCAGATGTATTTTGAGGAAAACAGGGCATTGGGGGATAGTTGCAATCCAATGTTTTAGGTCACTTAAAAAGGCAACTATATGTTTTCATTTCCGTCCTAATAATTCCTCTACCAATCGTCTAGGACCGTTGTTTTGATACGATCACCCCTGGGGGGAAAAAGAGAACAACATAAAAAAAGAACATAAATCCGTGATCTTTTTTCTCGAAAGAAAAATTCGAACTTTTTGTAGATAGAAGCTTGAAACGTCTGCAGCAGGTTTTTCTCATATACTTAATCCGATGGTATAATTTTCAATAAGATCACCTAAGTGGATTAGCACGAGCTACTTGGCTTAAGCGTAACGTGTTTATGGGAGGCGCAAAAAGATACAGAATGGTAAAAGCGTGACAAAAATGGCACAACAGGTTTTTTTTAACCAAGTAATTACCTCTATTACATTATATATAATTCTCTGTTTTCAGGATTTGCCGTTCAGTACTTTCTGATTGCATCTTTTTCTTGGCTATCAACAATGGCTTTTGACTTTTTTTGGATGTTCAGGTAGTAGCACGTTTTAGTTTTATGTCCTTTTTAACATATGTTCTTTTGCTGTTTAAAGGACAAGCCGAAGCTGAGAAAAACAAAATACTTTATTACACTTCCATGTTAAAATGTATGCTTTGATTCTGTTTATGCATTTTGAACTCTAATTTCTCTAAACTCTAAAATCAATCAGATTAAATCTTGGTTTTTTTGAAACAAGAAAATAGCCTCGCCCTTTTAAATGGGAATAACAAATGCTTAACAACAAATATAAACAGGGTGACAACTCAACACCTCTCTAGAAGAACACCGAAATTGATTTCACAGTACAGCTTTGAAGGAGACAATAAACATGTCCTTTTAAGTAGGCTGCTGATTTCCCCTCGAGACAAAATTCCTGAAACACTAATGGTAGTATGTCTCTATCACAAAATTTGATCTTAAATTTGATGTAGCATATTTTTAAGCTAAAGGGGGATTGGTCGTCAAATGAAGCCAGAGAGACTTCTGGGAGTTTACCTAAAATCAGAATATCTTTAAGAGACTAAAAGACAATATGGGGGAGTTTCAATCGTTTCAATTAATAACATTGGTAGTGAGAATGTATGTAATATAAGAGGCAGTCCATATATGGGAGACAATTGGACACCATTCAGAAGGCTACTAACATTCAGAACACTATCTACCGAAAATTCGTTTTTTGGTGGATTTCCAGTGATTTGTGAGGAGACGAATAGTACCCTTATATACATTCGTTTTTGTCAGTGAATGAAAGTGTTATTTAAGGTGTGAGTTTAATTCCTATTTTCTTTTTTATATTTATTTCCTTTTCTTTTGTTTTTTCTCTCTCTTCTTGTACTAGTTTTGTTTTATTTCGATGTATATTATTTTTTAAAGAATTTTATTTTGTTTTTGTGAAAAACCCCTTGTTATTGGTATTAAATTATTATTAAGGCAGTTTTTATTGAAATACATCTTTTTTATAATTTCTGTGTCAAAAATTCCTCCATTGTTATAAATCATTTAGACATAAGATAGTTCTGAATGTAATAGTCCATTTGAAGGATGCGTGTTGCTCATTACTAACCTTTTGTTACACCAAACTCTGAACGTAAAAAAAATAATATAAAATTTTTCCTATTTCCGTATATCAAAAGGATTCTATAATTTTAATATATATTTTTTATAACCCGTTTACGTAAAGATATTTAAATTAGATCAAAACGTATTTGGATGGAATCTCTCAAAAATCTACAATGTGAAACAGTTTAAAAGTCACCCTCTTTCATGGTCTATTGAAGTTGATACAAAATTAGTTGAGACAAAGTTTTGGAGAATATTAGACTATTTGGCAATAAATAACTTGAAATGAAGCCATATTTTAGAAAGGAAGTACTTGAGGATATTAGCTTATAAAGAAGAAGGTTGAAAATATAATTAATTATTAATTATCATTAGATTTTTTCTCGTTAAATTATCGCATTTCTGTGCGCTTTATTTCTGTGTGCAACAATAGAATTATAAGTGATACACCACTCTCAGCTGTAACCTATTTAAAAACGCTTGAATTCAAGGAAAATATATTAAAAATAGAATTTCTTTCACATTTCATCTATCACTATAGAACAGATTATTCTTAGTGACTCTTTATTTGCACTCCCATTAGTAACACGAGTAGATTTATCGATGTAGGTTATTTTTAGTCCACCGTATTCGGACTCCCGTTCACCTGTAAATATATGCATTGGTCGTAATATACGGTGGTGTTGTTCTGGATGGTGTCCAATTGTCTCCAATATATCGAATCTTTCTTATATTGCATACATGCTTACTACTAATATTGTGACCAAAGAAACACAAGGCGGATTACATTTTATCCAATTATATTGCTAATTAGTCAAGTTTAGATATTAAGAAAATACAATGCAGTCTTTTCACTTGGAAACCTAAATTCTGTCTTTCAGAATATGGTAGGTATTTCAAAATACACATTTATTTTTTACTTTTGTCCCTTTTCCCCCTTTAAAAAAACTACTTTCATCACCGAAAATTTTGACTTTCTACATGAATGTCAGAGTCCAAAGATTGATGGAGATTATGCGTCAAGTTTCAAAACAAAAATATTTCAGCTATAATCAAGATTACCTTAAGAAAACGCACTGCTAACTTGAAATAATAACTATCTTATCAAATTTAACAAATATACACGATTGCTTCCATAAACTAATAAAAACAGGCAAAATTATGCTAACAGTCTACAAAGATTTTATTAAAGTAATTTCTGCAGGACTAAGTTTTTATGTTTAAACAAAAGATGACAATTTGCTATTGTGTTTTTATTGTTACAGTTTGATTCCATTTTGTGTATCAAAATTGGTCAGTTTCAACTGAAAATTACATTTTTGGAATTTGCTTTGTATTTCTTTTGAGACTAAGTAATATTGAAAAGGCATCAAAAACTTTAAAAAAAAATCTATTTCTTAGGCAAGTGTGTTCATCATTTCCTAATAAAAAGTCAGGTTTTTATCTTTATTAAGGCTCAGCAACGGGATACATATAAAACCAATGAGTCCAATAGCTTAAGTATCGTACCTTTTCGGTGCAAGTTACGCTTGTAGGTTTGTCGCAAACTTGATTGTCACACAGGAAATTTAAAAAACCTACCACAAACACCCAGTCTAGCATACTTAGTCATGTTTTTCAGCAGGGGCATAATTGGCGATTGGACAGGGTGCAACTGCCCCTCCTACCCCTTGATCCCCCAAACTCCAGTTTCCCCCCTCCAGCTGAAATTTATTTACTTCAAAAATCATGTCAAAACTAATATAAGCCCGTATAATTCAGGCATCCGCAGGAACGGGTTAGTTTTACTTAGGATATCGTTACCTTTATGGTAGATTTTGTTGTATGAATAACACTGCTGCTATATACCTTTTCAAAGAGAGTGAGTTGCCCCTCACTTGTCAATATCATTCCCTAAGGCACTCTTGAGAATCAATGAAGTCTATCAAGGCCATTCCCTAAGGCCCTCTTTAATGTCACCGAACTCTGGAATAACTTGCATACTTAGTTACTTGTACTTGTAGCAGGACTCAAGCATCTCTGCTCTCCCTGGCTTCCAGTTGCTTCGTCATTGCAGTAAGCCAAGAGTCTCTTTCGTTTGCGAGTGGCTCAGTCAAATCGAGCCAGGATTTTCCTCATCTTCGTCCATACTTCTTGAAGGTACCGATTGGGTCTAGGTCAGCCTTGATGCAGGCGAGCCCCGTTTTCTTTTGTCCCCCATGTCACTTTTTCCATCCCGAAAGAGGTGTACATCTGAGGGCTTTATTGACAAAGGTGTGGTGTTGGCAGCAAAGTGTATGGTCGAACCAATGGAGTCTTTTTTGTTTAATTACAGTGACCAAATCAGAACGCTGATAGCAGATTTTGTGGAGTTCGACATTGCTGACACGATCACGGAGTTTAGTGCCAATGATTCTCCTTAAACATGAATGGTCAAATACGTTGAGGGCTTGAATGTCGAATTCTTTTATAGTCCATGCCTCACAGCCGTATAGTAAGACAGACTGATCAAGGGCCTGGTAAATCCTTATTCTTGTCTTCAGACGAACATTTTTCTGGTTCCATAGAGAGTGATTTAGCTGGGTGAAGACTCCAGTTGCTGAAGAAATTCTTGACTGTATTTCTGATGTGCATCCTCCTATTGGGTCTACCAGAGAGCCTAGGTACTTAAAATTCATGTGTCTCGTCTATGAGCGACTGTTCTAGTAAAATTGGGGGGGTCTTGAGATGATATACCGGACGCCATGATTCAGGGAGTTTATCTTCAGGCCGACCAGAGAGGATTCTTTAGCTACCATTGATACTATAGATCAGACTTCTGGAGCAGGTGCAGCTAACAAGCAAATATCGTCGGTGTAGCCCAGATCGGTGATAACGAATCTAGGAATTGCTTCAACGTCTGAAAAAGTCGTCATTGCTATGATCCTAATCCAGTCGATAATAAAAGTAAATAAGATGGGAGACAATATACATCCCGGTTGGACACCAACATCAATTTGTAACATGAGATGAGATATTTATTTAAAAAAAATAGCTATCACAAGCCCACAAAGGGCCGAATTCAGACTTCGGAGTCGACAATATAAATGGTTACACTAAAAATGCAAAGAACAACAACTAAATAGAGAAAACCATAATGAACCATGATTTAAAAGTCAATCATTAAAACTGTAAAAAGTCAACTAAAAAATTAAAAAACCAAAATTGGTCAAACTAAACTTAGAGCGAGACATAAATGCATTAAAAACTGGTAAAAACTGGTCAAACTAAACTTAGAGCGAGACATAAATGCATTTAAAATAAAAGGGATACTAAGAAAGTGTCAACAATTCAACCACAGTAAATCAATAAGAGAGTTAAAAACAATAAAAACTGGTCAAGAAAGGGGGGGGGGAGCAAACAAAAGAGTGCAAGAACCTGGGCATACCATCAGCTAATAAACAAAAAAGAGGGGAAAAAAAGAAACTATTGAGACATTTTATTCATTTTTTCTGTAATGAAGGAGATAAAAGTTCTTTCGTATGTGGAAGTAACGCAGCGATTGGGGGACAAAGCAGGGATGGGCTCAGAAACAGCTCGAGGCGGCCGTAATTTGGATGGGGAGTGACGTTTGGGGAAAATACTTGCCGTCCGAGGGTTTGTTATGGCATATTTTGCAAAACGGAGGCACAACAAAACCCTCCTTTGCTCCAGGATTTTCAGACTAGCTTTTTTAGGAGCAGAGAGTATGGTACCTTGCTTTCTTTTAAAATTATGCGCAAGGCCCTTTTTTGAATTTATTCGTTTTTTCCGATTCTTCAAGAGAGATACCAGGGTGCCAAACTGGACAAGAATATTCTAGATGCGGGTGGACAAAAGACGTGTAAATTCTTAAGGAGTGGGAAGGGGGGACGCTTAATTTATTTAGGAGCTTCAGGAGGGCGATAGACACATTAGCTCTATGGATGATTTCTTTAACGTGGATATACCACTTTAAATTTGAAGAAATCGTGACGCCAAGTAGTTTAAATGAGGACACAGAAATTTCAGGAGGGATAGAATTAAGAAAATAGGGCGAGGGTTTGAGGAAACAAATGGGCATTATCATGGACTTAGAGGGGTTCACTGTCATTTCTAAGTCTAAGGCCTCGTCTCCAATTTCAATGAGGATACTCATACGATCACATTAAAATTCTGAAGCAATTTTCAACCACCGTTATGTCATAAACAAACTTTCATCTGCCAGGTAATTCCTTAGCGAGGCTGTTAATCATGACTAAAAAAAGGAAGGGACCTAAGAAAGTACCTGGGGGTATGCCATTGTGGATCGGGAGAGGATTTGAGTAATAGTTTTGGTATTTGAAAAATTGTGATCTATTTGTTAAGAAGAAGGCAACTAATTTCACCAATAAGGGATTAATATTAAACTCTTTGACAAGTTTCTCAATTAAAATATTGTGGTTAACCAGGTGGAATGCTTTCTGAAGGTCGATGGAAATTAAATTTAGCCAGGAATTAGGCTTTTCAAGGATTTTCCTGATATGATCAATAAGAGAAACGAGTTAATGGGAAGTAGAGGTGGATTTTAGGTTCCCAAATTGTTTCAAGTCAATAAGAGGTAGGGATTTTTCCTTTAGCCAATCTGCAAGTAACCCTTCATAAAGTTTCGAGAAAATAGGAGTAAGAGTAATAGGCCGGACACCTTCAAAACCAGGATTTCCGTTTTTTCTTTTTCAAAGGGCTTATGAAACCCTGTTTCCAAATTGTAGGAATTTGCCCAGACTCGGTAATCTTGTTAAACAGGAAAGACTTGGGCTTAGACAAGAAATCACCGAAGGCACTCATAAGTGGAAAGGGGATATCCAAAGGACAAATACTTGTCTTTCTTAGTTTTTGAATTCTTCTTTCTATCTCAGACGGAGATACAGTGGGTAAAGAAGGGGAAAGGGCTCCTGATGGTAATTGGTCGGACAGTGGTGGAAGACTCTGGACAATGGAAGTGAGGAATTTATTGAGATTATTGGCAGTAATATCAGGGGACTCGGGTGGATTGAAGTTAAGCTGTTCAAGCCTCCTGCCACACAGCTTTTTAACCTCAGAATACCAGTTTTTTGGTTTATTAGTAAACAATACTTCAACCTTATTTTTGTAGTACCATCGTGCCAATTTGCGAATTTCTCCTTTAATTGATTTTCTTAGTTTATTGGCTTCATCTGGTTTACCGTTTTTGAAAAGCTTCAATTTGGTTCTAACTAGTGTTTTTATAGTTTGGTTAATAAAGGGTTTGTCACTGGAGCAATTTTTAATTTTTTTTTTCCGTGAAGCAAATTTGATATTTGTCAATTAGCTTTTTGTGGAACAAAGCAATTTTCTCATCAATATTTTTTAAACTATAAACATCGGACCAATCCTCAGTATTCAGCCACATATCAAAAGAAAGAATACCAGAATTTTGAAGAGGGCGATAACTGCCATAAGTTATTGAGAAAGAAAGATTAAAATTTGAGGAGGGGGATAAAAGAATCGAAAGATGATAACTTCCACCTAATGGAGGCATAGCTGAGGGAGGGTTGTAAAAATTGTACATATTAGTTAAAATTACATCAAGAGAGGTATTTCCCCGAGTCGTTGGTATTTTAACAATCTGCTTAACATTAAGTGAGCAGCAAAATGAATCCATTTTAAGGTCGTTTGCATCGCCAACTAAAAAAAGACCAGCATTGGGGTATTTAGAAATAACAAAATCAGCACTTGTCTGCAATTGCTGGATGAATCTACGTTTTGACTCGATATTTTGATTTGGGGAGCAATAGAAAACGGCTATTGCAATAATATTAAATGGACGAGGGAGAACTTTTGGTCTAATACTTAGCCAGAGGATTTCATCGTATTCGGATAAACTAGGGACTCGAATAACCTTTGGGTGAAGGTTACTCTTAGTAAAGAACAAAACACCGCCACCTTTTTTCCAAGTGGGGGGTCTAAAGGACGGAGTTTAATAAACTCTGAAGAATTTGTCAGGCGCAGAGACCCTGGGTCGTGGGACTGTACTTCCGTAATACCTATAATATCGATTAGATTTGATTCTGAAAGCACCTCGAGTTCAGTAAGCTTTTCAAAATTAAGACTTTCGGCATTAGTAACTAAAATTTTGGGAAAAACAAATCTATTGGGGAATTTTGAAAGGGATTATTGGTGTGTTTGAGAATTTTGTGAGTGGAGTTTCAATTCAATATTATGATGCTGCGGAGAAGTAGGGTAAGAGAAGGATTTACCTTGGGGATTTGGAGGTGGAGGGAAGGGCGAGGATACAGCCGAAGCATGATGAGGAAGGTGCGTCTTGTTTTCAGTTGTCGGGAAGTGCGAGCAATTAGGATTTAATACAAGACAATTATTAAATGTAACAGGTCTCAGACCTGAGTCACCCTGGTAGGGTGGGCACGAGGGATTAAACGCATGGGTCGGAGGCGGGAAAATGTGGGAGGGAAATAAGACGGTGGTATTTTCAGGGGGTTTAACTTGGGGGGGGGGTTAACTGGTGTGTTAAGAGGGAAGGGATTTTTCTGGGAATATAGAGTTTTTTCCTGGGTGGCAAAGGTGGAAGTTTTTTTAGTGAGCAGGGTGAATTTGGGATAAAAAAGGAAGAGTTTGCGCTGGTTAGCTAATTTTATTAACTGAATGAAGGGGGCTCCACTTTTGGGTTGATTGAGAACTTGTAACTATTTTACTATTAAAATTTTACTGCGCCTGGCTATAGCACGATAATCCCTGTTTTTCAAATGTAATAACATACACTTAGTTTTAAAACAAAGTCCACTTTGAAATTTAAGGCAGGGTTTGGAATGGGAAAGGGAGTAATAATTGTCGTTACAGTGACCAGTAGTTAAAAAAGACATACAAGGGTGAACAAAGGTACAATCACTCTTTTTTATACACTTGTTGGCCAAGTGAAAACGACAGGCAATAGAGTTCTTCCCTGATTTGGCTTCAGGAACCGATTTACTAATAATACTCAAGTTGTCCCTGACCCCTGGAACTGGAATATTGGCTGAGTTCATACTTAAATTATCACTGAACTCTCGATATGGAATATTGATTGAGTTCTCATTTAAGTTGTCACTGACCTCTGGAACTAGGTGACCGATTAAATTCATATTTGAATTGACACTTGCTTCATTAATTTATTCATGTGTTGGGATTCATTAATATTCATGTGTTGGGAGTTGTTGCTTGGGGATTGAATTGTAGTTACTTTCAAATTGGCGTTTTTTTTATTTTTATTCAAATGATTAATTGTGTTATTAATTATATTAACCCAAATATCAATTAAAGTAGAAATTTCTTGGGTATTGAAATCGAGTTTTTTTCAGCACTAAAAGCGAGGGGAGGGAAGGGTCACATTGGGGGCTGGAATCACAATTGTCACAAGGAAAATTTTCAGTCTGGCAGGAGGCATCATTAGAAGGCTCACAATTAGATACAAAATCCGTCTGGGTACTGGCATCTTTAGTTTCTATCAGAAAATCAGTCTGGTAACTGGCAACACTGGTTAATCCTGGCAGGGGAGTAGTCTGACAATCGTTTTGGGCTGCAATGAAAGCTTTACCATCCCTTTGGCAAGTCGGGGCAAGGGGGGACGACCTGATAGCATCTAAAATTTATTTTAAGGAAGAATTTATTTCTGACAATCGGCGTCGTGGGGTATCGCTAGCTTTTGAAGAATTTATTCCTGAAAATCGGCGTCGTGGGGTATCATTAGCTTTCGAAGAATTAAGGGTGGTATATTCTTGATTTTTGGTGATGTTTTGTTTCGTGGAACAATCCAAACATGACCAGTTCTTATTCCACTGGGAACGTTCTATCCCCGCACATTGCTCATGAATAGAAGAGTTGCTGTACTACATACCAGGCAATTGATTGTTGCCCTTAATCTAAACTCAGGACACACTCTCTTAAAGTCCTTTGGTTGTCCTTTAGTCATTTGGTTGATTAATATAAAGGGTTACAAAATTCAATTCACCTGATGGCTGGTGACAAAATTCGGAAGTTAGGTCACAGTTAATCAACTTTGTCACTGAATTGGTTTTCCTTTAGTCATTTGGTTGGTTAATATAAAGGGTTAAAAAGTTCAATTCACCTGATGGCTGATGACAAATCTGGAAGTAAGGTTACAGTTAATCAACTATGTCACTGAATTAACTGAGTTTAATGCAGAAAGGCGTAAACCAAATAGGTGTTAACAGGTTGAACTCTCGTTGAAGACTCAAATCGAGGAGAGTTCACCATCGAGGAGAGTTCTCCACCGATCTGAATTTGGGCTCGCGTATGCTGATAGTATGCTTGGATAAGTCTGACTATCTTGCCTGGTACTCCATCCTCTGTTATGGCCTTCCAGATTCCGTCCCTTAGAACCGAATTAAAAGCTGTAATAAAATCTATGAATAGAGACCCTGTTGGTTTCTAATGTTTTGCCCTGTGTTCAAGGGTTTGTCTTAAAACGAATAGTTGGTCAGTTGTTCCCATGCCTGGGTGGAATCCCGCTTGATTGGGCATTGTCTTTACGTTGCGCTGGATAAGAAAACAATTATATAGCACTATAGCAAATATTTTTGCAGCAATGCATATGAGAGAAATCCTGCAATAATTGCTGCATTTTGTCTTTAGCCCTTTTTTAAAGACTGGAAGGACGATAGAATCTCCCCAATCTTGTGGAACCATCTCTTCTTCCCATACACAATAAGTTAGTTTATGAGTCCTGCTGACAAGTGCTGTCCCTCCATAGCTTGTTGGACTTCCTTTAACGTGGGGGGAGCCACAGCATTGATTATCATCTATTGCTGTGGAGAGTTGGTGCTGGTTTAGTAGTTTGTCAAAGTACTCCTTCCAGCGATTTATTATTTCGGTATTATTCAAGAGTAACTTGTCGTTTTCATCTTCAACAGATGTACTAGTAGGCTTATGTGTTTTACTCCTGATTGATTTTAGTAGCTGATACATCTTCCTTGTGTCCGATCTAGAGGCAGCGGCTTCCATGTCTTCAGCGATTTTCTCACAGTACTGGTTCTTATCATTCTTAGCCGACTGGTGGCATTCTCTTCTCATGCGTTTGAACAAATCTGATTTTCTGTCCGATATCTGTTGCTTATGTTCAGCCAACTGAATTCTGCGTGTTGACATCCACTTTTTGGATAGTCTTTTGCGGTATCCTATCGTAGCTCCCGCAGCCTCGTGGATTGTATTCCGTATGGTCAACCACTCTTCATCCAAACTTTGAGTTTGCTCGTCGTTTGCTTGCACTTGGAGAGCTTCAAAGCGGTAAGACAACTCTAAGCAGAATGCCTGTCGCATAATAGGATCATCGAAGCGATTGGTGTCAAATCTTCGTGGAGGTTTCCTCTTGGAACGTGCTGCAAGGCGTAACTTTAGATTTAACTTGACTAGAAGATGATCTGACCCATGTTTCGAGCCAGTATCTGCTCCAATGTACGATCTACTATTCGTAGCCATTGATTTCCAACGGCGGGACATGAGGATGGAATGAATCTGGCTTTTTACTCCACCATCTCTTGAATACCATGTGGCGCTGTGGCTGGGATTTTGATTGAATTAGGAATTGGTAATGACCAAATCATTCGTCATGGCAAAGTAAAGAAGTCTTGATCCCCTGCTACATCTAGCTCCAAGACCGAAGTGGCCAATGGCAGACTCCACATTGGATACTTTTTCCCCAATTCTGGCGTTAAAGTCGCCTCCAATAAAGATGAGGTCTCGCGTTGGGACTTTCTTAAGCGTACAGGTTAAAACTTGGTAAAAAAAAGATCTGCTTCGCTCTCCGGTGCGTCTTTGGTTGGAGCATAAACTACAATAACTGATATGTTGAATAGGTGGCCTTCGGACCGTGCTCTTGCTACTCTATGTGAGATAGGTTTCCACTCTAAAAGTGACTTTGCTGATAGGGGGCTTAGAATGATGCCCACTCCCCCATACGTAGACCCGGAGTTGAAAAAGGAGATCATCAAGGGACCCGGAGTTGAAAAAGGAGAAAGAAACGTCGTCCACAGGAGTTCTAATCTCTGAGCCTTCCACAATGCCGTTGATTCAAGTTTCCAAGACACACATTATGTCTATGTTGTAACGCAACAATTCCCCAGTGATAAACGACTGGGTTGTTAGGCATTTCATTGAGCAGACGTTCCAGCACCATACACTAAGGGGTTGTCTATGTTTTCGAAGTAGTACCTCAGCTTACCAATTTTCCGGAGAAGGCGCTGATGAAACTTTCAACGCATCACTTGCCAGGGATGCCGTAGTGCGGGCTTGCCAATTTTTCGGAGAAGGCACCCATGAAACCTTCAACGCATCGCTTGCCAGGGATGCCATAGTATGGGTTGGACTCTTTATATTGACTTGCATTTGGCCGTTTCATGGAAATATATTTAACAATGCAGGTCTCCACTCCCTGATGGCACCCTCTGCGGTTTGGCCTATCAAGAATTGGAATAGGCAATTCCGGCAGTTTACACCTGACTACCACGATGAGGAAACCACAGTAGGATTTCTCCTGTGTTTGACTAGGGACGGAAGACTAGACTAACCTGATGGGGGGATCACACCTCCCAAACAATCAGGACCATCCAGACTTTTTAAACCCAACCTAGTTCACAAGAGCTTTAGTCAGGCCTTGCACAACAGCGCAATAGATGCTGAGAGTTTTATTACTTCTTCCCGCAATGAATCCTACGGGCGTCGTGCATCATTGCGTCGTATAGATAAGAGCGGAGTCAAGGATCATTGCGTGGTATCGATTAGAGTGGTGTTATGCATCATTGCGTCGTATCGATTAGAGTGGCTCCAAGTTTCATTGCACTGGAGGTAATAAACTCTTACCCAATCAATTTCGTGGGCCTAGAACGTGGATATAAAAGCTCGATGGAGAGTTAGTATTACGGTTCCATATAGACATTTGACTCGCTTACATTGTTTCAAGTTTGAAAAAAAACTTTGATACTGACAAGCCAGTTGTTTTAAGTATATAAAAGTGACCAAGACTTAAATAAACCATTTGATTTGATTTAAAATTAGACTAATAGAATTTATGAAATAAAATATTGTTTAGCATTGAAGTTTGCATAAAGGTGAAACTAATAAAAATGTATACATTTCAGGCAACGATACGACAGCCGTTAGTCATCAATGCCCTGGCCTCTATAGGTCCTAATACCCTCTTCCGTCTTTTTGGCCCTCCCTCCACTTTTTATAATACTTTTTTGAAGATTGATTTTTGTTTACTTTTTTTTAATTTTATTGTTTATATTTTTTTAACATTGAAATTTTTCAATTTTTTTACATGTCTTGCAATGACATAAAATATAATTAAAACAAACAAAAACCAAATGTGACAGTAACGAAATACGAAATGACGATGATATAGATATGGTAGTCATGATTTTTACTATTAGAAAAATAATGATTATAGTAACACTTTTTTTACAGAATAGTTTGGACTTCGAAATTTTTTCAACTTTTTCTCATGTCTTAAAATGACAAAATATTTTTAAAATAAAAAAATCTCTTGTAATATTTTCGAAATATGAAATGAAGATGATATAGGTATTAATCGTGATTTTTATTATTAGGAAAGTTATGCTTAAAGTAACACTTTTTCTTCTTTTACTTATAATTTTTTGACTTTACTTAGAAGATGTGTCATTAACACTGGATTTCAAAAATAAATTATCTTCAGTTAAAGTAATGTCAGGAGACTTAGTTTGCGAAACCTTTTAAATCCCTTGAAAAAACTCTAACGAAGTAAATCACTAGAACTTGATTGTCTTAGGGCAGTTTTGTGGTTCAAAAGTTTTACAGTTTTTCCACAACTTGAAGAATTTCGATAGTGCATATTTGGCGCAGAAGTATCAGCTAAAGGAGCAACACTGGGCGGTATAGGGGATTTTAATAAATGTATAGCATCAACAATTGCAAGCTAAAAAATGACTTTTAACATTTTGATGTCATTGTCCTTGAAAAGATCACTTTTCTGACGCACGTAAAGATCAGAAAGGCAATCATAAAGAAATTTGAGATTAAAAATCCGTTTCCTGAGATTGACGATTTCTGCGTCTTTTTTAGGCAATCTTGACAGGCTCTGAGACACTAGCCATTTCTAAATTGCGTGTCGATTCACCTTTACTCGAACAAGAGATTTGGGGGATAATTTGGGATTGATGGGTGGTGGTGATTTTTGCAGAATCAGTCGACCCAGTAGAATTATTGTTGCAATTACTCGAAACACAAGGTACAGCAGATGAATTTGCAATACCACTTCGAACATTCACTTCAAGTTGATTTTTGTTGGAGATAGTTGAATTTTTTTATTAGAAATAAGGTGGGATTTTCAAGCCTAGATTGGTTGAACCACTTTAGGTTGATTATCGACGATATTAATCTCGTCATTTTCAACCATTAGCGCTCGGCATTGTACGCATAACCGATTAGGGTTTTTAAGGCGACTACTTTTGGTTATGCCAGCACAATCAAGGTGCAACCAAGCACTGCACTTAGAGCACTGGAAAGACCCAGTTCATATTTTCTGTAGCATTTGTTACAAGGATGGGACATTCTAGGCTAAGGAAAAAAAAGAGACAGACCTTAAATTGGAAGCTATATTTTCAACTATAACCTGGTCGCCTAAGCCAGGATTAGCACTGGTACTTGTTAGAGAAAACTTCTTAAGGACGATCGCGTCATTTATTAAACAGTTAGTCGTAACAAATTGTAAGTAAGAAGTGACCCGGCTCAATAGTAAATGAAACTCATCACGTTTAGTTCTACCTATCAAAAGTTATGCGCCTGAGAAAATTTGTCTGATTTTCGAAAAAAGGTGGGAACAGCTCCTAATAATTTAGCACCTTAATGAAAATCACACCATCAGATTCAGTATATCAGAGAACCCTACTGTAGAGGTTTCCAGCTCCTATCTGCAAAAATGTGGAATTTTGCTATTTTTTACCAGAAAAAAGATCACGGATGCGTGTTTATTGTTTTGTTTCTTTGTTTTTTTCCTCAAGGGGCTATCTTATCGACCCAGTGGTCCTAGAATATCGTAAGAGGGCTCATTCGAACGGAAATTAAAAGTTCTAGGGCCGTTTTTAAGTGACAAAAAAATGGAGGCCAACTAGGCCCCCTCCCACACTCATTTTTTCCAAAGTCACCCGATGACAGTTTTGAGATAGCCATTTTGTTCAACATCGTCGAAAATATAATAACTATGTCTTTTAGGATAACTTAATCCCCAAAAGTCCCCGGAGAGAGGGTTGAAAGTTATGAACTTTACCCAATGTTTACCTATAGTATTGGTTATTGGAAAGTATACAATCGTTTTCAGGGTGGATTTTTTCTGGTAATGAGGAGGGGGGGGCAGGTAGGGGGTTATGTGGGAGGATCTTTCTATGGAGGAAGGTTTCATGGGGGAAGGGACGTTGCTATGACGGGGCACCGGATTTCTCAACCTTATTTAAAAAACGATCAGAAATGAAATAAAAAAAATTCAACTGAAAGTAAGGAGCAACATCAAAAGTTAAAACGAACAGAAATTATTACATATATGATTGGGTTAGCCCCCTAGTCAATACTTCCCTCTTTGAGCCGAAGATTGTATTTATTACTTTCATAAGAGCTATTTATTCTAATTAACAGCCTTTGTGATTAAGGCGTCATTTTTAAGAATTAGAAAAAAAATTCAAATCTCAGCGTAAAGAGCAAGGTAGTGACTAGGGGACGAACCCCCTAATATACCTATTAAAAATATATGAGTATAGAAGTTCATTACCTATGTTCATTCGTAAGTTATGTATATTTATTACTAATAAAAACGTTCGTAAATAAAATTAAACACCTTTCAAGAAAGCCATTTAACCAAATAAAAGTAAAATTAATCCGCAAATTTGATTTTATTATTGATCAACGGTGAGCCAAAATCAAAACCTGTATTAATTTTAAAACGTTCAAAATTTAAATAAAAAACAAGTTTTTAATTGAAATTAAGGAGACACATTTAAACTTAAAACGAACAGAAAATTTTCTGTATATGAAAGGGCCTGTTCCCCTCTCAATGTCTCGCCCTTTACTCAAAAGTTTTACTCTTTTTCACAAATCTATTTTCTTAACAATAAAGAAACATTATCGTAAAGAGCGAAGCGTTGAGGAGGGGACAGCCCCTTTCATATACAGAATAATTTCTGTTCGTTTTAAGTTTTAATGTCACTCCTTACTTTCAGTTAAAAAAACATGTTTTTTTATTTAATTTAGGACAAGACGTCTTGACAGGTCAAGTATCTAATGGAAGACCATGTGAATTCTTATTAATCAAAATAAAACCCAAATTTCTTAAATTATCAAACATTTTTTAATAAATCAGATGTATCTTAACCGAGTTTATTCTTATTATTCAAAAATAAAACTCAAGTTTCTTATATGATCAAATATTTTTATTAGATCAGATCTTAACCGAGTGTATTCTTATTAGTAAAAAATAAAACTCAAGATTCATAAATGATCAAATATTTTTAATAAATCACGATGTATCATAACCGAGTGTATTCTTATTAACCACATATAAAACCCAAGTTTCTTAAACAATTAAATATTTTTAATAAATCAGATATGACAATCAACCCAAGTCTATTGAATGACAAATTTTTTTTAATAAATCCAATGTATGTTAGCCGAGTGCATTCTTATTAGTCAAAAATAAAACTCATGTTTTTTAAATGATCAAATATTTCTGAATAAATCAGATGTATCTTAACCGACTGTATTCTTATTAGACAAAAATCAAACTCAAGTTTCTTAAATGAACAACTATTTTCGTCAAATCAGATGTATCTTAACCTTGTGTATTCTTATTAATCACAAATTAAACCCAAGTTTCTTAAATGATCAAATATTTTGAATAGGTCAGATATATCTTAATCGAGTGTATTCTTGTTAGTCAAAAATAAAACCCAAGTTTCTTAAACGATCAAATATGTTTTTATAAATCACATGTATCTTAAACGAGTGTATTCTTATTAGTCAAAAATAAAACCCAAGTTTATTAAATGATGAATTTAAAATAAATGAATTTTTAATAAATCAGAAGTACCTTAACCGAGTGTATTATTATTAGTCAAAAATAAAACCCAAGTTTCTTAAATGATCAAATATTCTTAATAAATCAGTTGTATCTTAACCAAGTGTGTTCTTATTAACCAAATATAAAAACCATATTTCTTAAAGGATCATGCATTTTTTAATAGATTAGATATATCTCAACTGAGTCTATTTTTATTAGTCGAAAATAAAACAAAAGTTTCTTAAATGATCAAATATTTTTTAATAAGTCATATTTATCTTCACCGAGGGTATTCTTATTAGTCAAAAATGAAACTCAAGTTTCTTGAATTATCAAATATTTTTGAATAGATCAGATGGATCTTAACCGAGTGTATTCTTATTAGACAAAAATAAAACTTAAGTTTCTTAAATGAACAACTATTTTCAGAAAATCAGATGTATCTGAACCGTGTGTTTTTGTTTGTCTCAAGTTTTGTTTTTGTCTAATAAGAATACACTCGGTTAAGATACATCTGACATATTAAAAAATATTTTTAATCTTATTGATCAAAAATGAAACCCAAGTTTCTTAAATGATAAAATATTTTTAATAGATCAGATGTATCTGAACCGAGCGTATTCTTATCAGTTAAAAATAAAACTCAAATTTATTAAATGATCAAATATTTTATTAAATCAGATGTATCTTAACTTTGTGTATTTTTATTTATCAAAGAGAAAACCCAACTTTCTTAGATTATTTAATACTTTTTAATAGATCATATTTATCTTAACCGAATGTATTCTTATTAGTCAAAAATAAAACTCAAGTTCCTAAATGGTCAAATCTTTTTAATAAATAAGATGTAACTTATCCGTGTGTATTCTTATTATTCAAAAATAAAACCCAAGTTTCTTAAATAATCAAGTATTTTTTAATAGATCAAATGTTTCTTAACACAATGTGTTCTTATTAGTCAAAAATAAAACTCTAGTTTCTTAAATGATCAAATATTTTTGTTTAAATCAGATGTATCTTAACCATGTGTTGTCTTATTAATCAAAAATAAAACCGAAGTTGCTTAAATGATCAAATATTTTTTAATAGATCAAATGTATCTTAACCGAGTTTATTTTTATTAATAAAAATAAATTCGATTAAGATACAGCTGATCTATTAAAAAATATTTGATCATTTAAGCAACTTCGGTTTTATTTTCTATTAATAAGAATACACTCGGTTAAGATACATCTGATCTATTAAAGAACATTTGATCATTTAAGAAACTTAAGCTTCATTTCTTATTAATAAGAACACACACGGTTATGATTCACCTGATTTACTAGAAATTTTCGATCATCTAAGAAACTTGAGTTTTATTTTTGACTAATAAGAATACACACGGATAAGATACATCTAATCTATTAAAAAATACTTTATCGCTTAAGAAACTTCGATTTTATTTTTGATTAACAAGAATACGCACGGTTAAGATACATATGATTTATTAAAAATATTTGATCATTTAAGAAACTTGAGTCTTATATTCGGTTAATAAGAATACACTCGGTTAAGATACACCTGATTTATTGAAAATATTTGATCATTTAAGAACCTTGGGTTTTGTATTTGGTTAATTAGAATATACATGGTCGAGATACAGCTGATCTATTAAAAAAGGATTTGATCATTTAAGATACTTGGATTTTATTTGTAATTTATAAGAATACACACGGTTAAAATACATCTTATTTATAAAATAAATTATTTGATCATTTAAGAAACTTGAGTTTTATTTTTGACTAATAAGAATACACTCGGTTAAGATAAATCTAATCTTTTAAAGAATATTTGATCAGTTAAGAGACTTGGGCTTTATTGTTGATTAATAAGAATACAAACGGTTATGATTCATCTAATTTATTAAAAATTTTCGATCATTTAAGAAACTCGAGTCTTATTTTTGAATAATAAGAATACACTCGGTTAAGATACATCTGAACTATTAAAAATAATTGATCATTTAAGAAACTTGGGTTCTATTTTCGATTTTTAAGAATACACGTGGTTAAGATACTTCTTATTTATTAAAAAAATTTGATCATTAAAGAAAATTGGGTTTTATTTTTGACTAATAAAAATACACTCGGTTGAGATACATCTTACCTATTAAAAAATATTAGATCATTTCAGAAACTTGGGTTTTACATTTTGTTAATCAGAATACACTTAGTTAAGATAAATCTAATTTGTTAAAAATATATGATCATTTAAAAAACTTGGGTTTTATTTTTGATTAATAAGAATACACAGGGTTAAGATACATATGATTTATTCAAAAAATATTTGATCACTTAAGAAACTTCAGCTGTTTTTTACTAATAAGAATACACTCGGTTAAGATATATTTGATTTATTAACAAATTTGATCATTTAAGAAACTTGGGTTTTATTTTTGACTAATTCACACGGTTAAGATACATCTGATTAATAAAATATTTGATCATTTAAGAAACTTGAGTCTTTGACTAATAAGAATACACTCAGTTAAGATACATATGATCTGTTTAAAAAATTTTGATTATTTTAGAAACTTATAGTTCAAATATTTGTCTTTGTCAGAATTCATCACAACGATAACCAGCATGTGCATACACTTTCTACGAATATTTCATCTTTATTTTTCTAATATGATGGAAGTGTTTATCCTTCTAATGTACAAACAAAAATGATTGAAAATATATAATAAACTAGGTAGTGTTGATGAGCTTTCATTTAGTACTACGGGGTTGGCGCATACAAAATAAGTTGAAAAAATCCTTAAGTAAAAAAATTCAAAATAAAAAAAAAGAAAAAGTGTTGCTATAAACATATTTTTTCTAATAGTAAAAATCAGTGTCTAATAGTAAACATCTATTTCATCTTCATTTCGTATTTCAAAAACATCACAAGGGATTTTTTTTTGTTTTAAGTATGTTTTCTGTCATTTTAAGAAATGAAAAAAAAAGTTGAAAAAATTTCTAAGCCCAAAATATTCCGCTACAAGAAAAAGTGTTGCTATAAACATTATTTTTCTAACCATAAGCATCACGAATAACATATATATATATATGTATATATATATATATATATATATATATATATATATATATATATATATATATATATATATATATATATATATATATATATATATATATATATATATATATATATATATATATATATATATATATATATATATATATATATATATATATATATATATATATATATATATATATATATATATATATATATATATATATATATATATATATATATATATATATATATATATATATATATATATATATATATATTCCTCATTTCGTATTTCGATATCATCACATGTAATTTTTTTAATTGTTTTATTTATATTTTTTATCACTTTAAGACATATAAAAAAAAGTAGAAAAAACTTCTAAGTTAAAAAAAATATAAAAAATAAAGTTAAAAAACTTCAAAAAAGTTTAAATTGGGGGGGGGGGCAAAAATTTGGGGGGGGGTGAATTGGGGACCTTGGAGATATGGGCATGGATGACTAAGCACTGTCGTATTGTTACCTGAAATGTATACAACTTTATTAGTTTCAACCTTATGCAAACTCCAATGCTAAACAATATTTTATGCCATAAATTCTATTAGTCAAATTTGAAATCAAATAAAACGGTTTACTGAAGTTTTAGTCGCTTTTCTGTACTTGAATCAATTGACTTGTGATGATCACTGTTTGAAGGTCTTATTCAAACTTGGATCAACGTAAGCTAGTCAAACGCCTACGTGGAACTTTGATACTAACTTTCCAGCGAGTGTTTATATCCACACTCAAGGCCAAAGAAATCGATTGTGTAAGAGTCCATTGCCTCCAGTGCAATAAGACTTGGAACCACTCTAATCTATATGACGCAATGATGCATGACACCGCTCTTATCCGTAAGGGGCTAATGATGCAGGATACCCGTATAATTCATTGCGGGACGGAGTCATAGAACTCTCAGTATCTATTGTGCAAAAGTCCAGAGAAATCAGTTATACAAGAGTTCAGTGACTTAAAAAGTGCCTTAGGGAATGACCTTGGTAGAGTTAATTGATTCTCAGGAATGCCTTAGGGAATGGCCTTGATAGAGTTCATTGATTGCTAAGAGTGCCATAGGGAATGGCCTTGACAGAGTTCATTGATGCTCAAGAGTGCCTTAAGGAATAGCTTTGACAAGCAAGGGGCTACTCACTCTCTTTGAAATGGTGTTTAGCAGCGGTATTATCCATACCATACAATCTACTTATGGTACTATATGGCTCATTTTCCTGTTTTCACTGTCATTTTCCCTTGACTTACGAATATTGGCTCCAAATTTGCCCCTCCCCCTGCCTAGGATTTTGACGAAGTTACGCCACTGTGTTTCAGTCTAGCATATTTACTATTGTCTCCCTTTATTTAATTTAAATTGCTCACAACCATGAGTATCCCTTAAATAAGTACAATTTTCTTGGATTTCAAATGGAATTTAACACCAAAATAATTAAGTTGAGATCCCATACTTTTAGCAGTTGCCATCGTGGCCCTTACCCAAGGTACTTCGAGGATCAACCCATCCCTCAAGGCATATTTATTGAACCTTTCCAATATTTTGAACAAAATGGCAACCTCAAAACTTTAATAAGATATCTTAAAGTTCTGTGGAGTAGCTGGTTAGCGAAAAAGGCAAAGGAGGAGGACGGTTGCCATCCTCCTCCAATAAGTTGCCAGTACTTATTGGCTCCAAAAACACTAGAACTTTAGATTCCCAATCAAATGAGTCCCTTTCGAAGTTTCTACTATCACCCCTTCCATAGAAGTGGCTGGAATAATATAAAATAATACATTGTAAGAAAATGTCTTTTTGCCTGGGAAGTGCAACATCGATACCTGTGATAACAGATTTTCAAAACTGAGTCAAAATTTTATATGTCGTATGTCTAACAAGGCTTTTTTGATTTCAGTGGTATCTCGTCTCTTCAAGGTCACTTAAAGTCTCATGATAGAAGAAAGTTAATTCTCTACTCTACTTTTGCTTGGGGTTTGCCAGCAGTATTAACAATATCAGCTGTGTCAGTGAAGGAAGTTCGGAGTAATGTACTTCAGAGTGATTGTTGGTTTTCAGGTAGTATTTTATAGATATTAAATAAAAAAAACAAGTTTTTTAAACTGAAAGTAAGGAGCGACATTAAAACTTAAAACGAACAGAAATTATTCCGTATATGAAAGGGGCTGTCCCCTCCTCAACGCCTCGCTCTTTACGCTAACGTTTTTTATTGTTTAAAAAAATAAAGTTGTGAGACAGAGTCAAAACTTTAGCGTAAAGAGCGAGGCATTTAGGAGGGACAGTCACTTTCATATACGGAATAATTTCTGTTCGTTTTAAGTTTTAATGTCGCTCCTTACTTTCAGTTTAAAAACTTATTTTTTGTATTTAATTTCTGATTGTTTTTTAGTTAATGCAGCTTTTTTTTGGCTCACCGTCATTGAATAAGTAAACAAAATTTGCATAAAAATTTTACTTTTCTTTTGCTAAATGGCTGTCTCTAAATTTGCTTCTGACATAATTTACAAATTAACTTACGTAACGAACTTCTATATTCGTATATTTTTCTTCTGGCAAAAAATACAAAGTTGCAGATTTTTGCAGATATGAGCTTGAAACCTATCTTATAGGGTTTTCTGAAACGCTAAATCTGACGGTGGGATTTTCGTTAAAAACTTTTCACTTTGAGGGGATGTATCCCCCCTTTTTAAAATATCAGGTTAGTTCTCTGAGGCTCGTAGCCTTTGTTGAGTAATACTAAACTTAATAAAATTCATATATTTAGAATCAGCATTATGAGCCCATTCTTTTGATACATTTATTGACATCAAAGTTCCGTTTTTAAAAGTTTCGCTTACTATTGAGCCGTATCGCTTGTTTTTTTTATTGTTTTTTTTTATTACGTTTATTTTATTACGTATATGATGGGGTTCTCCCCATAGTCAATACCACACTCTTTACGTTAAAATTAAAAAAAAATTAATTCACAAACCCCTGAATCACAAAGGCCGTTTAATTTGAATAGATAGCTCTTTTGAAAGCACTAAAAAAAACTGTACCGTAAAGAGCGAAGTATAAACTTAGGGGAGAACCCCCTCATATACGTAATAATTTCTGTTCATTTTAAGTTCTAATGTTGCTTCTTACTTTCAGTTGAAAGCACTTGTTTTTTTTTAATTTAATTTCTGATCGTTTTTAAATAATGCTTGGAAATCCGGCGCCCCCTTCATAGAAATGTCCCTTACCCCAAAGAAACATCCTCCACGGAAAGATTCTCCTGAGTAACCCCTCCTCCATTCCCCCTCCCCCCCCGCCAGAAAAAAAATTCTTCCTGAAAATGTCTGTATACTTCCCAATAACCAATACAATATGTAAGCAATGGGCAAAGTTCATAACTTGCAGCCCTTCCCCTGGGAACTGTGGGGGATTAAGTCATCGTAAAAGACATATTTATTAGATTTTCGACTATGTTAAACACAATGGCTATCTCAAAATTTTAATTGGGTGACTTTGAGAAAAAACTGAGCGTGGGAGGGGGCCTAGTTGCCCTCCATTTTTTTTGGTCACTTAAAAAGGGAACTAGAAATTTTAATTTCCGTTCCAATGAGCCCTCTTACGATATTCTAGGACCACCGGGTCAATACGATTACCCCTGGGGAAAAAAAACAAAAAAAAAATAAACACGCACCCGTGATCTTTCTTCTGGCAAAAAATGCAAAATTCCACATTTTTGTAGATAGGAGCTTGAAACCTAGGCAGTAGGGTTATCTGATACGCTGAATATGATGGTGTGAATTTCATTAAGGTTCTATAACTTTTAGGGGGTCTTTCGCCCTTTTTTCGAAAATCAGCCAAATTTTCTCAGGCCCGTAACTTTTGATGGGTAAGGTTAAACTTGATGAAACTAATATTTTTGAAATCAGAATTAAAATTTGATTCTTTTGATGTACCTATTGGTACCAAAATTCCGTTTTTTAGAGTTTCGGTTACCATTGAGCCGGGTCACTCCTTACTTACAGTTCGTTACCACGAACTGTTTGATGAGCTCTTTTAATGTAGTTGCTTCCAAGGCTTCACTCAAGTTTGAACTTTCTGAACTTTTTAGTAGGATTTTTAAAAGTGAGATTTGATATATTTTTAGTAAAATTTCTGCGAGATGAAAACTCTTTTTGGTACAGAAATGAATCAAACCAATTACAAGAAAACTAATAATGAAAAGAGAAATAAAAATAATCGTCAGCACCTTATCAAAGATGGCATACCAGATAAACTACTTCAGGTTTTAAGACTCAATGACTGTAACTTGTTCACTTTAATTTGTGATTGTGATTCTTCATTCATTTTAATGTCTGTTTATTTTAAGTTGAGTACTGCAAATGGGTGAAGTATTAAATTCATTCATTATTTTTCAAAAAGCTCATTTTTCAACTCACTTAAAAAGAAAATATAGCTTACGCTGTATTAGGTCATCACCAGAAAGTGACGGGAACCTGTCAATGCTCAGCTAATACAACTTTTGACCTTCTAGGGGGTTCAAACACCAACCCTTGGATAAGCCACTGATTGACGCAAACCTTTGGAAGTGTGCTCTCATTCACGCACATTTTTGTGTTTGAATAAATAAGTAAAGCAGTTCTCCTTTTTCAATTTTCTTTTACAATAACATCTATATCTCTATTCCTATTGACTTATCCTTTTTATCCTCTCATTTTCTGGTTTTGCCTGTCTTAAAGGAAGCAATTTCATTTTGGGGAAGTATCCCAAAAAGGGGAAGTACCTAGGGAAATCAACTTTCTATCTGGAAATAAACTAGCCTACGCTGAACAAAATGGCTATCTCATATTTTCTATCTGGAAATGAACTAGCCTACGCTGAACAAAATGACTATCTCAAAATTTAGATTGGATGCGTTTGGGGGAATGATTTGCATCGGGTGGGGGGGGGAATAGGTGCCCTCCAATCACTTTTGACTATTAAAAAGGGCACTAGCCCTTTGAATCTCCACTTAAATGAGCCTGTTTTGAGGTTTCTACGACAACACCTTCTATAAAAACTTTATAGACCTCCAGCGCATACCTTATAACACTTACCCTGAGTGCTGTGGGGGAATGTCTTCCCCAAAAATGTATTTTTTAGCTAGAAATAAACTGTGCTGAAACAAAGGACTACCTCAAAATTTTGATTGGATGTATTTGGGGGAATGATGGGCGTAGGGGGGGGCCAGTTGCCCTCCAATCACTTTCGACTATTAAAAAGGCCACTAGTCCTTTGAATTTCCAATCGAAAGAGGCTGTTTTGAAGTTTATACGACAACGCCTTCTATAAAAACCTGATATGCCCCCAGGGCATAACTTAAAACCCTTGCCCTGAGGGTTGTGGGGGAGTGTCCTCCTCAAAAATACATTTTCTATCTGGAAAATAACTACGCTGAACAAAATGGCTATCTTGATGTTTTTATTGGGTGTGTTTGGAGGAATTATGGACGTGGGTGGGAGGGCTAGTTGCCCTCCAATCACTTTTGACTATTGTAAAGGGCACTAGCCACCCGAATTTCCAATCGAACGAGCCCTTTTCGAAGTCTCTACGACAACTCCTTCGATACGAAGTGCCTGTCGAAGAAAGAAGAAAAAAACACATTGTGGCCACATCGGTCTTTACTTAGGCAGCGCTAACGCTCTGCCTATGATTTCTGGTCGTTTTGAGTTTTAATTTTTACAGGTATTTGTATCTAATGTTCTTGAATATAATATGGTCTTGACTTTTCTTTCAAAAACTTCTTTTTGGGAACGTTTTTTTAATTAATTTTACTTCGTTTTTGACTGCTAAAAGTTTTAAGTTTTTAAAAAATTCCTTATTTAAAAATCAAATTTTTTCAGCTTGAAGCGTTCATCAAAGTATCAAGACAAGTATCAAAATAACAATTTTAAAGTAAGGAAATAATAAAGTAAAGAAAGAATCAAAGTATACAAGGTGTCGAAGCATCAGTAAACAATTTGCCTAACTTTGCACCGTAAATCGAAGCTGCCACGCCCGTCACTAAATCTAAGTATTAACATAAACAACGCCTTCCCTCAGGCCCTGGGAAGATTTGTTACACCAGAGTTTTGTTATGTGACCTTTTAACTATTTTTAACAAAACGGGTATCTCAAAAGTTTTATCTTCTGTATGTGGGGAAAAAAGGCTAGTTGCCCTCCGTTCTCTTTTCACTCTTAAAAAGTGAATTAGAACTTTCTGTTTTAAATCAAATGAGCCCTCTGAACTTTAAAGGAACATCCCTTCTATAAGAGCCATTTATGCCCCCAGAGTACAAATTGGAGATTCTGCCCCCGCGTCCTGGTGGGTTGGGTAGACACGGGAGTTTTTGTTATCTGATGGTTGATCTATTTAAAAAAAAATTGTTTTCTCATAGTTTTTATCGGATGAGTTTGGGGGAAAAGGACGAAGGGGGAAAGTCTTTGTTGCCCTCGGGTGTCTTTTGACTCTTAAAAAGTGAAATCAAAATATTAATTTCCATTCAAATGAGCCCTCTCTGATATTTATACGAGCATTCCTTCTGTAAGAACCATATATGCCCCTAGGGCATAACTTACAACACCTTCCCCGGGTCCTGGGGGTCTGTTTCAACGCAAAAATTTGTTTTTATCTGACCTTCTAACGATTTTTAACAAAATGGCTATCTCTAAACTTTATCTGATGCATTTTTGGAAAAAAGGCGTGGGGGAGGGGCTAGATTCTCTCCGTTCCTTTTTGAAGCTTAAAAAGTGAACTAAAACTTTCAATCTCCAATCACATAGGCCCTTAGATCATATATACACCAAGGGTATAAGTTTCAGTGCCTGCCCCGAGATCCTCGGGAGTTGTTTCGACATCGGAGCTTTTGTTACCTTACCTTTGAACTGTTTTTAACCAAATGGCTATCCCAAAATTTGTATCTCAACCATTTGGGGGAAAAGGGGACGAGGACGAGTAGCTGCCCTCCGATCACTTTTGACTCTTAAAAAGTGAGCTAGAGCTTTCGATTTCCAATGAAATTCTCTTTGAGGTTTACAAGAGCATTAATTCCACAAGAACCTTTTATGCTCTACGGCTTAACCTCTAACGTCTGCCTCCAGGCCCTGGGGAGTTGTGTTGACCCCGGAGTTAAAATATTTGATGTTTGAACTATTTTTAACAAAAGGACCATCTCAAAATTTTAAAAGGTTTGGGGATAAAAGAGCGTGAGAGGGGGGGGGGCTAGTTGCCCTCTGATCCCTTTTGACTCTGAAAAAGTTAACTTAAACTTTTAATTTCCAATCAAATGAAACATTTCAGAAGTTGGTACGAGCAGCTGTTCTATAAGAACCATATTTGCCCCCAGGATGTAACTTACAATGCCGACCCCCGGGCCCTTGGGGGCTGTGTTGACACCGGAGTTTTTGTTATCTGACCTTTGAACTATTTGTAGCAAAATGAATTACTTACTTGACTTATATCCCATCCGGCCTTTGTGGCTGTATTGGGTCTTCTTCTCTTTTCACTAGTCGTTGAATATGGCGACGCTATTGGGTTCTATCTGGTGCAAGACGTAGAAGTTGGGGGAGGTTCTGGCCATTGAATTTGTCCTACCATCTCTTGCGAGGTCGGTTACGAAGTCGTGTGCCATGTACCCATCCTTCAACCCTGATTTTGGGGAATTGATTTGATGACATT
Source organism: Artemia sp. Qi Xiang Cuo (assembly GCF_049724085.1). Lineage (NCBI taxonomy): Eukaryota > Metazoa > Arthropoda > Branchiopoda > Anostraca > Artemiidae > Artemia > Artemia sp. Qi Xiang Cuo. The sequence goes on from NC_142814.1 coordinate 49,368,091, forward strand.
CGTTGGTTATGACCAAGCCAGCGGAGTCGCTTACTTCTAATTGGGACCGTGATAGTGTACGAGCAGTTGAAGAATTTACTGAGGTCTTCATTGGATACTCGGTCGATGTAGGTGATCCCTGCTATGCGATGGAGACATTTCGTTTTAAATGCAGAGATTCCCCTTTCGTCATCAGCTTTAATTGATCCTGTTTCACTTAAATACATAGCAATGGTGATTATGAGAGGGTTAAGGAGCCGGACCTTCAGTGATTTTGATAGTAATTTACTTTTCAAAATTGATAATAGGCTTTTGAAGCTGCTGGGTACAAGGCCCAGTCTGCACCTAAATGTATTTTGTGCAATCGTTGTTAGAGGTTAAAAGCATGCCGAGGTAGACAAAAGATTCTGCATTTTCCATTTGCTCTCCTTGTATGGTTAGCTGTATGGCTCCGGGTGCAGAGTCTCTGGATACCTGCATGACTTTCGTTTTTGTTGTGTTGATAACCATGTCAAGGGCTTTGGTTGCTGACACTATCTCGTTTGTGTCTGTTTGAAGGAGATGGTCATGCCTGTTAATTTTCACGATGTCGTCTGCGTACGCTAATTTGCCGACAAGTTTCCCTCCAATTGATGCTCCGTCTGTGCCTCAAGCAAGTGATAAAGGTGCATTTAGAAACAGATTAGATAGATGAGGGGATAGGGGGCAAACCTGAAGAACACCTGCTGACCTCTGGAACCCTTCTGTCAATCCCTCGGGCGTCTGAACCTCGCTACAGAAGTTAAAATATATATCTTTGATCAGCGTTACCATGTTTTTGGGGACTTCATAATGCAGAAGTATGTGCCAAAGCCTGTTATGTCATATTAAATCGAAGGCCTGTTTAAAATAAAAAAAAGTAAGAGCAGTTCTTTCGCAATTTGTATATTTTTCTCCATCAGTTGCTGGGTGGAAAATATAATATCTATAGTAGACCGATCTCTTCGGAAGCCGGCCTGATATTCCTCTAAAGTGAGATCTGTCAGGGAGGTCTGTCTTTAGTTGGTCAAGTAGGATTTTCGTAAGGATCTTTGCCGGTTGGCTTGTCATGCTAATTGGTCTGTAGTTATTACAGTTGCCTTTTCAACCCTTTTTGTAAAGGGGGACAATAATGGCTTTTGCCCAAGATCTGGGGAAGTGGCCTATTTCCCAGATGCCTACTGTGACTTGATGATGGATGTCTACCAGTTCTTATGGGTCCAATTTAAGTAGCTCGGACTGTATGCCATCTGGTCCGGGATTTTTATTTGTTTTCAGTGATTGTACAGCTGCAACGACCTCTTCTCGTAATGGTGGTGGACTTGGATCTACTGGGTACTCCGGTAGTTGAAAAGACAGCAGGACAGATGGGTCAGGGGTTATTGTGGGGTTCAGTTTCTTGCAAAACTGTTCCTTCCAGCGTTTCCGCCTCTCCTCAGAATGTTTGATAAGTTGTCCTTCTTTATCTAACAGGATTGTTGCTGCTGCGGATTTCTTTGTCGACAGCTCCCGTACTTTTTTGTACATATAGTGGATGTAATTTTTTTAAGATGTCTTCACATTCATGGCACTTGTCGTTGACGTGTTGGTGCAGAGCCTGCCGCATTTTTTTCTCTACTAGACGTTTTAAACTCTTGTATTCATCCTGGATTTGTCGGTCTTGTTTTTTGGCGTGAATACGTTTTTCAGCACAGATATCAATGATTACAGATTTGATCCATGGTTAATCAGAGCGGGACTGTACTCCTAAGATTTTATTAGACATTTTTCTGATGATTGAGGTGCTTTTATCAACCAGACGGTTGAATTCCTTGGTGGTTTGGACTCCCGTGAATTGGATACTTGACAGCTTATTCGAGAGAGCGGTTTTATATTTGTTTCTTGTTTCGATGTTTTTAGGAGATCGACACGGTATTTTCGGTAGCTTTTCTTGGATGGTTGGGGTTTTCGGAGGCACATCCTGAGTTCTTACATGACTAAAACATGGTCTGAGTAAAAAACACCACCGGTCAAAGATACTGCATTCAGCACTGACGACTTCCAACGCTTGCGAACCAGTATGAGGTCAATCATATTTGACGGCCGTCTGGGGATCTCCATGTAATCTTTCTGCGTTCTCTATATCGAGACATGGTTTTAGTAATGTAAAGCTCGTTATCACAACAAAAATATATGACAATTTCTCCCCTAAGGTTTTGTCACCCATGTCCGAACTTGCCCATTACGTCTTCGAAACCCACATTTGATTGTCCGACGATAGTGTTAAATTCCCCAATGACGAACAAAACATCCGGGGAGAGTCGGGGGCATAAACTTGAATGATGGAAATGTTAGCGATGGATCCTTTAAAATGGGTAGTAATGATATGCTCTGAGAGTAGATTTATGACAAGTAGAGATTTTTAGCACGTTTTGAGAGTAGAAAGACAACACCTTGACAGTGAGCACCGTCGCTTCGTCCTGAGGTGATGGGGGTGTTCCCGTTTAAGGTGTCTACTCCATTTAAAGGAAGGTGGGTCTCAGATAATCCAATAATATCCCAATGGGAGCGGTCGATTTCATTTAAAATTCATTCCTTTTTTCCCGGTTTAGCAAGTGTTCGTATTTTTATCGTTCCAAGCGAAAGTGATGTCTTCGGGGTATATATTGGTGTCTTCTCTGACTGGAGAAACGTCAAATCGGTCAGGTAATCATCGGTTGCCCCGGACACAGTAATTAAAACATTATCAATTATCCTTATCATCATCATCATTATTATCATCAATAATATATTTATTTCTACTATTTACAACTCGAGATATCAGACCATTGGTTGCCCCGGGCGCGGTAGCATAAGGATCCTCCCGTTTGGTGTTCTGCAGCACTTAGCAATTTGACCCATTTTGAGGGAGGGTTTTTAACCGCCGGGAGGTGTCCACATGCCAGTGGACCCTATACGATGTACATCTTAGGGGCCTTCCTCCTCTTAAGCCTTATTTATGACCCCCGGGCTAGGGTGTCCTAGTAGAAATAGTTTTCTCAAAATATGATGCATTTGGGGAAAAAGGGGGTAAGAGAAGGCTTACTGCCCTCCTATCACTCTTTATTCTTAAAAAGTGCACTATAACTTTCAATTTCCAATCAAGTGAGCCCTCTCTAAAGTTTATACGAGTATCCCTTCCATACGAACCATATATGCCCACAGGGTAAAAATTACAACGCCCGCCCTTGGTCCTGGAAGATTGTGTCGAGGTTTTGTTATCTGGCGTTTGAACTATTTAAGAAAATAGCTATCTCAAAATGTTATCGGATGGGTTTGGAATAAAAAGGACGGGGGGACTAGTTGCCCTTGGATCTCTTTTGACTCTTAAAAGGTAAACTACAACTTTCAATTTCCAAACAAATTAGCCATCTCTGAATTTTATACGAGCATCCTTTTCATAAGAACCATGTATGCCCCAAGGGTATAACTTACAACGCCTGCCCCCAGGCCCTGAGGGTTTTTGTCAACACCAGATTTTTTGTTATCTTACCTTTTAATTATTTTTAACAAAATGGCTATCTCAAATTTTTATCTGATGCATTTCGGGAAAAAAGGGCGTGGAGGGGGGGGCTAGTTGCCAACCAATATCTTTTGATTCTCAAAAAGTACACTAGAACTTTCACTTTCTAAACAAATGAGCCCTCTCTGAAGTTTATATGAGCATCCCTTCCATAAGAACCATATATGCCACCAGAGCATAACTTACAACGCCTGCCCCCGGGCCCTGGGGGGCTGTGTCGACACCAGAGTTTTTCTTATCTGACCTTTGAACTATTTTTAACAAAACATTTATCTAAAAATGATTATCTGAGGCATTTGGGGGGAAAAGGGCGTGGAGACGGTGGTGCTAGCTACCCTCCGATCCCTTTTGACTCTTAAAAAGTGAAATAGAAGTTTCGAATTCCAACCAAATGAGCACTCTCTGATGTTTATACAAGCATCACTTCCATAAGAACCATATAAGCCCTAGGGCATAACTTAAAACGCCTGTCCCCAGGCCCCGGGGGTTGTGTCAATCCTGGAGTTTTAATATCTGATTTTTGAACTTTTTTTTTACAAAATGGCCATCTCAAAATTTTTCGAATCAGTTTGGGGAAAAAAGGGCATGGAGGGGGGCTAGTTGCCCTCTGATCTCTTTGGACTCTGAAAAAATGAACTAGAACTTTTAATTTCCAAGCAAATGAGCTCTCTCTGAAGCTTCTACGAGCATCCCTTCTATAAGAACCATATTTGCCCCCAGGGCATAACCTACAAAGCCTGCCCTAAGCCCTGGAGGGTTGTGTCGACACCGGAATTTTCTTTATCTGACATTCGAACCATTTTGAACAAAATGGCTATCTCAAAATTTTTATCTGATTTATTTTGGGAAAAAAAGGTGTGTGGGAGGCTAACTACCCTACGATCACTTTTGACTCTTAAAAGGTGAACTAGAACTTTCAATTTCCAATTAAATGAGCCTCTCTGAAATTTACACGAACATCCCTTGCATAAGAACCATATATGACCCCAGGACGTAATTTACAACATCTGTCCCGGGCAATGGGCGGGGGGTTGTATAGACATCGGAGTTTTTGTTATCCGATACTTGAACTATTTTTAAAATAATAGCTATTTCAAAAAATTTTATCAGTAAAAAGGTCGGGGGAAACTAGTTGCCCTTGGATCTGTTTTTATTCTTAAAGAGTGAACTACAGCTTTCAATTTCCGATTAAATAAGCCCTCTCTAAAGTTTATACAAGCATCCCCTCCATAAGAACCATATGAGCCCCCAGGGCAAAACTTACAACGACTTCCCCCTGGCCCTGGGGAATTGTGTGGACACCAGAGTTTTTTTTATCCAATCTTTTAACTACTTTTAACAAAATGGCTATAGTAGAGGAGGGGGTGCTACTCCCACGGGGACTCCTTATATGGGCATAGAATACGGACGGGACTCCAAATAAGGGCATAGAGTCATTAGGGACAACACGTGGTTAATGGGGTCAATGACCTCTTTCTCCAGGTCGATTTATTTGATGTTTCTATGTGTAATAGCTCCGGGGCGAAGGTTGCACATGCGCATTGAATTCTAACGGGAGCAATGTTATTGATCTGGGACTCGAGGGGGAAGTGAATTTCCGAGAACTTGATTGCGTAATCGAAGGGGAAGTGAATTTCCGAGAAATTGATTGCGTAATCGAAGGGGAAGTGAATTTCCGAGAAATTGATTGCGTAATCGAGGGAAAGTGAATTTCCGAGAAATTGATTGCGTAATCGAGGGGGAAATTATTGATTCACGAGCATGGGGAATTATGAAACAATATGAGCAGCTAGTAAATAGTTGTAATGTGTAAGAAAGCACTCTCAGGCATCTTTGTTAATGATTTAGTAATGTGCATTTTGTCTCGTCGAGACGCCCATGTGACAGTGAATTAAAAAATAGAGCGTTGTCCTTAATGAGCAGCTAGTAGGGCCTAAATAATAAAAAAATGCGGCAGTGTTGTTTTTCTATAATGGCCTGAGAAATTGATTTACTTAATCGCTAGGGGAAATTATTGATTCACGAGTGGGGGAATTTACATAATCGATGGGGGACATAATTTATTCAAGGATTATCGATCGAGTCTAATGTGGGTGTGTCAAGGTCAATCGATCTGTTGTTGTTTGGCCACGTGCGAATGACATGAGGGATGATTTACATAATCGGCGGGGAACTTATTGATTCACTAGCATAGCACCTGTGAACTTGATTTACATAATCACTAGGGGAAATTATTGATTCACGAAGGGGAGACTTAGGAAACATTAAGGCTTCTTTAATATTAGGTCTGAAGAAGGGGGGAATTAAGAAACAAACATGGCTTCATTGTTGTTTGGTTAGCTTAACCTGAGAAATAGCACCTGTGAACTTGATTTACATAATCGATAGGGGAAATTATTGATTCACGAGCGTGGGGAATTATGAAACAATAAGGCTTCTTTAATCTTAGGTCTGAGGGATAAACGTTCTTTAGGACAGAGAGAAAAATTAATATTCTATTTTTAAATAGGGCTTCATTGATCTATAGTGTCAGGACTCATAATTAACATCACTTGTTATCTTGGACTTATGCGGGAGTCTAAAGAGATAGAAATTCTATTTTTAAATACGGCTTCACGGAGCTTTAAGTCGGAGAGGTAAATTGATATTCTAACGAAACCCTAATAGTTTAGCTAGGAAAATTTATGAGATGAAGAGATTAACGTAGGAAAGGGTTTCCTAGAAATTTGAAATGCGTTAGCGCACAGATGCCAAACAAATGGAACACGCTGAAATTACGTTTAGGGATTATTTGGGCGAAACGGTTTTATCCATTTTATGGGATTATTTCGGCGAAACCGTTAGAGACATTTTGAAAGAAGATTTTAGAAAGGGTTTTAGAAGAGGTTTTGAGTGTGGTCGTTATAATACACAAGTTCCATTTGAACAGTGTTGTGAGGTCCCCTACCCCAACCCCCAAGGATTCCAATACCCCCCCCCAACCCCCAAGGAAGCCCCCCGGTCCTCAAAGGTCCCCCAAGCTCCCAAAGAGCCCCAGCCCCGAAACGCCCTTCTCAGACCCTCAAAGGCCCTCCTCTGGTCCTCAAAGGGCCCCCGGCCCCCAAAGGGCCCCCCCGACCACAGAGACCCGCCCCCCGGTCCTCAATGGTCCCCCGGACTCCACCAGAGCCCCCGGTGCCCCCACAGGCCCTCCTCCGGGCCCCAAAGGCCCATCGAGCTTCCACAGGACCAACGGTGACCCAAAGGCCCTCCACCGGTCCCCAACTGCCCCTCCAGACCCCCACATGCCCTCCCAGTTCGCCCAATGCCCTCACAGAGCCCCCAACGGCCCGCCGCCGGTCCCCAAAGGCCCATCGAGCTCCCAAAGGACCAACGGGGTCCCAAAGGCCCTCCACCGGTCCCCCACTGCCCCTCCGGACCCCCAAAGGCCCTCCCTGTGCCCCAAA